>NW_017387811.1:0-153026 GCF_000349305.1 Malassezia sympodialis ATCC 42132 | reverse complement strand
GGTCGGGGGTCTGTAGCCGGTAGTTCGATGACTAAGCCAACGCGCGTCGTCAGCGTCGGCGGCGGTGGCGCTCCTCTGACGCACCATGGATCTCTCGTCCATGATGAACCAGATGCGGGCGGGCGGCCCCGGCAGCCTGCCCACGGGCGATGTGCCGCAGCAGGACAATGCGGAGACCGTGTACATTAGCAGTCTGGCGCTGCTGAAGATGCTGAAGCATGGCCGCGCGGGTGTGCCGATGGAGGTCATGGGGCTGCTGCTGGGCACGGTCGTGGACGACTACACCGTCTCGGTCGTGGACGTGTTCGCGATGCCGCAGTCGGGAACGGGCGTGAGTGTGGAAGCGGTCGACCCCGTGTTCCAGACAAAGATGCTCGACATGCTGAAGCAGACGGGGCGCTCCGAAGTCGTCGTCGGCTGGTACCACTCGCACCCCGGGTTTGGCTGCTGGCTGTCGAGCGTGGACATCAACACGCAGCAGTCGTTTGAGCAGCTGAACCCCCGCGCGGTGGCGATTGTCGTGGACCCGATCGAGTCGGTGAAGGGCAAGGTGGTCATTGACGCCTTCCGCCTGATCAACCCGTCGACGGTGATGCTCGGCCAGGAGCCGCGTCAGACGACGTCGAACATTGGGCACCTCACGAAGCCGTCGATCCAGTCGCTCATCCACGGCCTGAACCGGCACTACTACTCGATCGCGATCGGGTACCGCAAGACCCAGCTCGAGCAGGCGATGCTCGGCAACCTGCACAAGCGCACCTGGACCGAGGGCCTGCGGCTCGCCGACTTTGAAGAGCACCAGCACGCGAACCAGGGCGCGGTCAAGCGCATGCTCTCGCTCGCCGAGGCCTACCAAAAGTCCGTGCAGGAGGAGGCGCCGCTCACGCCCGAGCAGATCAAGACGCACTACGTCGGCAAGCAGGACCCCAAGCGCCACCTCGAGGACGCCGTCGAGGCGTCGATGGGCGACCAGATCGTGCAGAGCCTCGGCACCATGATTCTCGCAGAGCTCTAGATACCTGTAGTGTACTGTACAGCGGTGCCAGGCCGCCCTCTAGCGCAGCGGCACCGCGCGCGCCGCCGCAGACCGCGTCCGCTTCGCGAGCGGCGCGGCGTCTTCCGGCGCCGGCCGCTTCGTCCCGCTCGTGCGGGACAGCTCGCCCATGAGCGTCGCCGCAAAGCGGCGCAGCGTCAGGGCCTCGTCGCGCAGAGCGCCGCCCTGCGGCGCCGAGGCGTCCAGGTACGCATACAGCGCCTCGGCGAACTCGTCCAACGGGCGCGCCGCGTCCATGAGCCGGCGCGCCACACACTCCTGCAGCGCATGCGCACCGCTCGGGCGCTGCAGCACATGGTCGTGCGGCGCGCGAAAGTGCGTATTGCGGGGATGCTCCCGCACAGCCAGGAGCACCTGCGTCATGACATCGTACGCCGCCGCGCCCCGCGGCNGGCGCCTGGGGCGCCGCCGCGCGCGGCGCAGGCACCGCGGCGCGCTTGGGCTCATGCTCCGTCTTGGCGAACGGGTTCAGACGCGCGCACAGCGCGCCTAGGCCGGTCGCCTTGCGCGGCGCAGGCGCCGCGGGGATCAGCGCGGCCTGCACGTCGTCCTCGTCGCTGTCGCCCGCCGTCCACTCGAGCGGCGGCATAGCGCGCTGCGGCGTCGGCGACGGCGGCGCCTCGAGCACGGGCGACGCGGTCGGCGAGCTCGACGGCGGGGACATCGGCGCCTGGAACGGCGACTCCGCCACGGGGCCCATCTTGCTGCACGCGGCCGGCGCGGGCGGCACCCTGTCAGGGAGCCCCGCGCTGCGCTCCCGCTCCAGCACGCGCGCAACGTGCGCGGCACGGGCGACGGGCCCGCGCGACACGGGCGTCGTAAAGAGGCGGTCATCGAGCTTCGGGTCCCACTGGACGCGCGCATGGTCGCGAGGGCGCGCGGCCTCGCTCGGAACCCAGCGCAGCGTCACAAGCTCCCTGTCCCGGAGGAACGGCATCGCGTCCGCCATCAGCAGCGCACCGCGCTGCTCGCTGTTCGGCGGGCCGATCGACGCCTGGCACGCCACATAGAGCTGGGGGGTATGGTCGGCCGGGACCTTGAACAGCTCGCAGGCCTTGGCCACGAGATCTTCGTGCCGCTCAGGCATCGCCGTCAAGAACACGCGCGAGTTGAGCGTCGGGCCCTTGAGCAGGACGGCGCGCGGCGGGCCCATCGCGGTGCGGGAGAAGAGCCGCCGCGCTCGGCCGTGCCGCAGGGACGCGACACGCCGCAAGGCGCGCGCAGACGCAGGTGGAGGCGTGCCGCGATTGGTCCGCGAGGGGCCCCTATGGCGCTATGCGAGGCCCTCGGCGCGCAGCAGCACCAGGTGGACATAGGCCATACGCCGGCGCGCCTCGAGCGGTGTCCACCCCAGCGCGTCAGGCACGGCATCGTCGGCGTCCCAGGGCGCAAAGCCAGGCGCGCCCGGCGCGCCGGTGACCGCGCCCTGCTGCCACGCGCCCGTGCTGGCGGGCACAATCTCTGCGAGCAGCGAGGGCGGAAGCATCGTGCGGGGCACGACGGTCGGTAGTGTAAGCGGTAGCGACGCGGCCATGGGCACGAGCAGAGGCACAAAGTCCGGCGGTAGGAGCGTGAGAAGTAGCGAGCCCAGGAGGGACGAGTCGGGCGGGAGCTGCGTGAGCGGCAAGTACTGGATCTCGACCATGCCGCCGACGATGCGGTCCGAGCCGACGACGACGTTCCCGATACTGAGCACGCACTCGTCGTGCTCGCCGACCGCACTGAGGGCGCTGCCATGCGCCTGCAGCCCGCGCAGCCGCACATGGAACGAGAGGCCGTCGAGCAGGACCTGCGCGCCGCGCTGGACCCACGCGCCGGGGCCCGGCGTGCCGACCGCCGAGCCGAGCGGGCCTGGCAGGTTGCTGAGCCGGAGGAGCGTCGGGAACTCGGCGCTCATCACGCGCGCGTGCCACCGGCTCGACGGCGCATGCGTGCCTGTGCGGGCCATCTCGGCGCGCGTGGGCTTCGACGTGTCTTCCGACACGACAAATACATGCTGCGGGTGCGCCGTGTCCGTCACCTCCCAGAGCGTGCGCCGGTGCGCCTCGCCAGGCGCCTCGGTGCCGGGCGTGCCATGGACGCGGCGGTGAGGACGGAAGCGGATCCGCCAAGGGCCAGCCGGCTGCGCGCCATGCTGGCTCTGGAGGTGCGCGGCGACCGCCGAAATTCCATTGGGGGGCAGCGACGACACGCGCGCCGTGCTGCGTCAGTCACTCGTACGTACCCCGTCACCGCCATCGTGAGGCCGGGGCGAGCGGCGCTGCGGCGGGTGGAGGTGGCGACCCGCGCCCCTCGGTCGTTCGCACGGGCGCCATGCCGCCGAAACGGCCGGCCACGCACGCGGAGCGCGCCGCGGAGCTGCTGAAGCGCGCGCGCTCTGCGCCGCGCGCGACGGAGAGCACAGAGGCGCAGACGATACCACTCCCCCGCCTTCTTCATGCGCTCCATACGATGGCGCAGGTCCCGGTCGCCGAGGCCATGGGCATTGTGCGCACGCTCGTCGCAAAGCAGCGGCATACGCGCGCCCACTTGCGTCGCATGTCGGCGCCCGAGCTCGAGCACATCGG
This sequence comes from Malassezia sympodialis ATCC 42132, assembly GCF_000349305.1. Lineage (NCBI taxonomy): Eukaryota > Fungi > Basidiomycota > Malasseziomycetes > Malasseziales > Malasseziaceae > Malassezia > Malassezia sympodialis. The sequence goes on along the minus strand of NW_017387811.1, from coordinate 149,405 downwards.
AGCGCCATGCACGGGGGCCACACGCGACCGCGTCGTGCAAGTGCTGCAGGGCCTGGCGCGCGCGGACGAGGCGGGCGGCCTGACGGAGGCGGAGCGAGCGAGTCAGCAGCAGCGCCTGCGCGAGGACGTGCAGCTGCGGCGCGAATGGGGCAACGCGTCGAAGGAGACCGCCGTGGGCGACGACGACGAGAGCGACGACGTCTTTGATTTTCACGCCGTCCTGGACGAGCCGGCGCTCCGTGGGCGGCACGTCCTGGTCAACCGTGCGCCGGTGATGACGGCCTGGGCGGTGGTCGTGCTCCAGTGCCTGGGCTTCCAGGTGCAGGAGGCGCTCAGCCTCGCGCACTGCTACGTGAGTACGACGGCCGAGGCGCGGGCGCAGACGCTCCGGCTGCCGACCCCGGCGCCGGCGCACGTCACCAGTGCGAACCAGCCGCATGTGGACTTTCTGCAGGTGTGCATCCCCGTCATCCAGCTGCGGCACGGGCAGTACCGCGGCCTGCACGCCGGCGAGGTGGTGCCTCCCACGCGCGCGTTTGACTACCTGCGGCGCTCCATGTTCCAGATGCTCCCGCATGTGATGGGCGCACTGACCCTGCTGGCGAATGCGTACATGGGGCCCCACAACGACGCCGACGCCCTGCAGCGCCAGGCGTATGCGCTGTACGTGGACTTTCGCCCGGACACCCAGGGCGCCTGGGGCAAGCGCGCGCCGCTCTCGCTCGATACGATCCTGGACCTGCGCGCAGGCGCCGCCCAGGCCGCCGGCGCACGCGAGGCGTCTCCGTCCGAGTCCTCCGAGGTTGATACAAAGGCTACGAAGCCATCGCCGGCACGGGCGCCGGCGGAGCACGGGGCGTAGCCTCGGCACGCGCAGGCGCGCGGAGCAGCGCATCGAGCACGTCCGTGGCGCGGTACAGTACCTGCGTCGGGTCCGATTCGGCGGCGCGCTGCACCCGCCCGAGACGCTTGCCGGACGCCTGCTGCTCGTTCCATGCGTACAGCGGGTGCTCGTGTGGGCACAGCACGAGGGCGCGCTCGAGGTACCAGGCCTTGAGCTCCTGCCGCTGCTTGGGCACGAGGGGGATCGGCTGCAGGCCCATGACCTGTACGACCGCCTGGACGCGGCCCTGCACAACGCGGTTCGCGATGATATGCATCAGCGCATCGCAGCCCGCGCCAAAGCCGACAAAGAGGACGCGCTGCGCGGGCGACAGGGCACACACGTGGTCCCACACGTACAGGGCCTGCGCCTCGAGCGTCGCCTTGTGCGGCTGGGCGTCCGGCCGCGGAGGAGGCCGGTCGTGCTCGCTGTTGCGGAGCGGGCGCACCGGCACCGGGAGCGCCGTGCACAGGTCCACGCACGCAAAGCCGTGTGTGTGCGCCCACTGCACCACGGCGTCCGCTGCATCCGCGAGGAAGAGGGGCGGGCGCTGAGGATCGTCGGGGTCGCCGATATGCCACGTGCCCATATCGTGGATGAACACAAGGAGCGTGGATGTGCCGGGCGCCATGGCCGACGGCGTCACCAGCGCCTGGTTGCGCCGCAGCGAGTCGCCCACGGCCGGCAGCGGCATCATCTGGTGGTCGGCCCACAGGCGCGCGGCGCGCGCATCGAGGTATAGGTCACTGGCCGCCCAGGTAGCGCCGCGGACCTCGCGTGGCGCCGGGGCGTAGTCGAGCGAGTGGCGCATGCACGCCCAGTACGGCGCCTGTGCACGGACGGCGCGGGCCACGGTATCGGCGCCGGCCGTGCTGCAGGCGAGGCGCGCGGGCCACGGCGGCAGCGGGTCGCCCAGGAGCGTTTGCGTCACAGCGAGGGCCGAGGAGGCAATGGCGTCGAGCGTGTAGCCGCCTTCCAGCGCAACGACGAGCCTGCCGCTCGCGAGAGACATGAGCTGGTGCGTCATGTGGGCGTAGCCCGCTGGCGACACGAGGCAGCCGCCGAGGAGGTCGCCCGCCGCCGCGTCGAAACCCGCGCTGACGATCACCAGGTCGGGGCTGAACTCATACGCAATGGGCATGATGCAGCGCTGGAACGCATACAGATAGTCGGCGTCGTTCATGCCGCCGCACGGCCACGGCACATTGACCGACGTGCCCCGCGCCTCGGGGCCGCCGACCTGGTCGTAGTGGCCGAACGTGGTGCCGGGGTAGAAGGTGCCGTTCTCGTACCGGTGCAGCGACACGTACAGCACGCGGTCGTCATCCCAGAATGCACGCTGCGTGCCGTTGCCGTGGTGCACATCCCAGTCGAGGATCATCACGCGCTGCACACGGTCGGCCGCGCCGGTCGGCCGATTCAGCAGGGTCGTTGCAGCGACCGCGACGTTGTTGTACAGGCAAAAGCCCGTGCCCGAGCCGGGCTCGGCGTGGTGGCCCGGCGGACGCACAATGGCGATACCGTTGCGGACGCGGCCGGCGGCCACGGCCGAGCATGTCTCGATCACGCTGCCGCACGCGAGGCGCGCGCAGAACGTCGAGTGTGGGTTCAGGTAGAGCGACGACCTGGCCTCCAGATCCTGGCTGTACGCCTTGAGCTGCTCGACAGGCAGCTGCACGATCGACTCGAAGGTGTCCCAGAGCGCCGCGTCGTGGACAGACTCGACCTCGTGGCGCCGCGCCTCCCGCGAGGGGATGCGCAACATGCGGTCGATGCAGCCGTGGCGCTGCAGCATTTCAAAGATACGCGCGATCCGCTGCGGCTGCTCGGGGTGGCTCTCGTCGGCCAGCGTAGCATGCATCATCATGCGAGCATCGTACACGAAGCCCGTCGAGCTGACAGGAGGCCATGGTCTTGCCGCAAGACCGATCGGCGCACCCTGCCGCGGGTCCGTGGGGGCCGCGAGCGGCACGAAGGAAGACGGTGGCGGCGCAGCAGACATGGGTCGACGGACAGGCCGTCGGGGAGGCACCGTACAACGACACGGGCGACACGCCCTGCGCCCAGGCCGTCCGGGGGCATTTTCTGAAATACTACAAAATCTCGCTAGGGCGACACGTCCCCCCGCGCGAGGGCCTCGAGGAAGGGCCGGAGAAGGGGGCCCTGCAGCTGCGCTTTCGCGTGCTTCTGCGCTGCAGAGCACTGCAGGAGGAGCTTGGCAAGCGTCTGCTCGCTCTTGCGCGATGCCTCTGCACTGGGCACGCCGTCGCCGAGGGGCGGCGCTTCCACAAAGCGGCGCCAGGCCGCCGTGAACGAGGCACGCACGTCGTCGGCGAGCACGGTAGTGTCGCTGTCCACGTAGGGCCCCAGGCGCACATGCGCGCTCTCGACGAGGAGGCCACGCAGTGACGTGCGCATCTGCGGCCCGTCCACGCCGGTGGGCGGGGCGTCGGGCGTCGGGCGCGGGACCTCCGACGGCAGCGCGCTCGTGGGATCGTCGTCAGACACGGAGGTGAGCGCGCCGGTCGTCGCGAGGCGGCAGTCGGCGCGGAACCACTCGATGTGGCACCACAGCCGGAGCCATGCGCCCTCGCCGCGCTGCTGCAAGAACGAGGCATACGAGCGCCGCAGGGGCGCCTGGGTCAGCACGTCGTGCAGCGTATACGACGCGTTGGCCGCGGGCGGGTCGCTGGGTGGCCCAGGCGCGTGCTGTGTCTGTGGCTGTGTGGCGCGCGGCGCGCTCGCGCGGCTGGCCGGCGTGATGCGTGTCGAGGTAGCGCGGGAGGGCGGCGCGAGGTCGGGCGAGGCGGCCGGGGGCGGGCTCGCGTCGACGTAGGAGCCGTATCCCTCGAACTCGTCGAGGCGTGGCGACACGGAGCGCATGACGTTGGTCGGGTGGCCCTGGAAGAAGGCGGTGGGGGGCCGCTGCTCGGCCGCGAACATGGTCGTCGGCTGCTCGACCCAGTCGACCTTCCACGCGACGGTAGCGCCGCGCTCGGTGATGTGGTACGTCTCGCCCTCGACAAACGTGCCTTCGCACTCGGCGCCGTCGACACGCAGCGACGCGTCGACGCGCACCGTGGCCACGCGGTTCGAGCGGGTGGGCGGCAGGCCCGTCTCCGGCTCGAGCCAGCCGAGGCGGACCATATGCGCCGCGAGCACGATGGCCTCGTCGACCGACACGAGCGTTGTATAGTTCACAAGCCATGCGAGTGCATCGGCAGAGGTAAAGTGCGCCGTCTCGTACATCTGCCCCGTGCTGTCGCGTGCATGCGTCGCCTGGAGGGCCATGCCGAGGGCGTTGGACTCGGTGCGCCGCGGCGAGAGGCCGACCATGCGGTGGAAGACGATGCGGACGACGGCGTCGCTGAGAAGCACGTCGTCCTGCTCGTCGCGCTCGAGGAAGAGCAGCTTATCGCACAGCTCATGCAGGTTGAGCAGGTTGCTCACGCTGCGGGTCGCGATGCCATGGCGTGTCACGAAGCGGTCGATCAGGTGCAGGCCTTTGGGCGACGGCGCATACACCTGGTCCTCCGTGCTTTCCGTGCGCTGCAGCAGGGCGGCGTCAATGAAGGCCTGGCAGATCCGCGCCGCCGTCTCGCTGTTCATGGTGAACGATGTTTTGGTCTGGCTGAGCGAGAGCATGTTGTGCATGCCGTTCGCCGAGTCGCGCACGATCTGGACGAACTGCAGCGCCTGCATGCGCTGCACAAGCGCCGGCATCACGAACGCGAGCGGGTACCGCCAGTCGGGCCAGCGGTCGCACAGCGAGATGATCACGGTCGTGAAGAGGCCGTGCAGGTCGCGGCAGATCGGCAGGCCGTCGCGGTTCACGCGCATCAGCCACTGCTCATTCGACTGCAGTGCCACGGGCTTGGGCACCGCGCCGCCCGGGCTCGTGGGCCGCGACGTCGGCTCGGCCTTCGCCCGGCCGGCAGCGCTCGCGGGCCGCGCAGCGTCGTCCATGGCGTCAAAACACAAGCGCGGTGGAGGTGGAGACTATGGCCAAAAGGGGCGAATTCGTCAGTCGGACGAGCTGCAGCCGCGACAGCCTGGCGTCAGCCGCAGGGACGTACCGCAGTGCACACATTCGACAAAGGTGCCGGGCCGCAGCTGGGCGCGCGGCACTCGGCAGATACACGTCGACCCCTCGTAGTTCATATCCTGCGTGAGCAGCACACACGTACGCGCGACTGGATGCACCGCACACAGCACAGCTTTTCGTAGCCGGTGCGCTTCCACTTGGCGATCAGACTGCGTAAGTACATGGCACGTACGCTGCGTCCGCATATCCCTGCTCGAGGAGCCAGTCATACAGCTCGCGGCTAATGGCCTCGCGCTTATAGTACAGGTCGTATATGTAGCGGGAGCGCAGGTGCGTGACGCGCAGGATGCCCCACACGCCCTCGGCCTTCCGCTTGCCCTCCTGCGACTCGTTTTCGGCATCGCGCATCTTGGTCTCATACTCCTCGAGGATCGGCTCAATGTCCTCAAAGCCCGCCGGCGGCGCGCGCGTGCGGCTCGTGCGGATGCGCGGCATGGTCGCGGAGAGGGCCTTGTCCACGTGATGCGGTGGCGCCGCCGCCTCGCTCCACGATGTTCACAGGCCTGGGTACGTCGCGTGCGCTGACGCAGTCGAGCGTGTCGCGCGGATTGCGGACGTGATTCCGCGCGATCCCACGAGCGGCTCGTACTCCCTTGTGATTGGAGATGCGGCCGCGATTCTGGACGACGCGCATGAAGGCGACAGCATTGCGGTGAATGGCGTGTGCCTCACGGTGACCCGCTTCGACGTGCACGCGCACGGCGGCTGCTTCCAGGTAGACGTCGCGCCGGAGACGCTGCTTCGCACGAATCTGGGCCACCTGAAGGTCGACGATCGCGTGAACTGCGAGCGCGCTATGGCGCCGACGACGCGCTTTGGCGGGCACATGGTCCAAGGGCATGTCGACACGGTCGCGACGCTGCAGTCGGTCGTGCCGAACGAGTCGGCCCTCACGCTGACGCTGCGCCTTGTGTACGAGCCGCCGCGTGCAGGCGAGGCGACGCTGCCCCTCCCGTCGACGCTCTCGCCGTACCTTATTCCGAAGGGCTACGTGACGCTCGATGGCACATCGCTCACGCTCGTGGACGTCTCGCCGCCCACAGGCGGCGCGCTCGGCGAGCAGGACGACACGCCCGTCGCCGAGACGGTCGAGTTCACGGTCATGCTGATTCCCCACACGCAGGAACACATAGCGCTGCCGTCGCGTCCGGTCGGCGCCCGCGTGAACGTCGAGTTCGATATGGTCGGCAAGTACGTGTACCGCTCGCTCGTCGGCGAGTTGCGCCGTCTCGGCGACGCAGACGGCCCGGGCCTGACGACGGCCATGCTCGAGCGCCTGGTGGGCCGGGCCCTGTCGTAGCTTTCTACTCTACATGTCGTAGCTGCCGCTCGGCGCGGCGCACATCGTGCTCGTCGACTTGGAGGCCGTCGAGCCACGTGAGCGCGCCGCACGCCATGCCACACAGCCCACGGTACACCTGCCGCTTGTGCAGCGTGGCGCGCGGGAGCGTCGCGCAGAAACGCGCATCGGCCGCACGGAAGAGCGCCGTGGCTCGTGCGCCCTCGGCGCCTGGCGCCTCGCCTGGCGCGGGCGCCGCTGGCTCGGGCGGCAGCAGCATCGTGCGCTTGTGGAACTGCGAGCGGTCTGCCAGCGCCTGTGCTGCCCGCCACCGCGCCTCGACGGCCTGCTCGAGCGCGGCTGCCGCGTCTGGCTGCACAATCGCAGGGTGCGGCACGGGCGGGCCCCACTCGCACGCGCCGGGCGCGCTGGCCGCGCCCTCGCTGGGCAGGACGAGCGGCGCATACAGGCCCAGTGTGCACGGGTTGGCGCGCACGTCCAGCACGCACAGCTCGCGCAGGCCATGTACAGCGTGCACCACGTCCTCGAGGCGCGCAAGGCGGCATCCCACGGCGCTCAGGCGCTTGAGCCGGCGCCATGGCGCAAGGGGCGGCAGGGCCGCCAGCGGATTGTGGTCCATGTTGAGCGTGCGCAGCGCCGGCGTGCGGGACAGCAGGTCCGTGGGCAGCGCCGTGAGCTGGCACCCGGCGAGCTCCAGGTACACGAGCTCGCTCAGCGTCGACGTCGTGAGTGCGAGCGGGCCAAGCGCATTGCCTGCGAGGAACAGGCGCTCCAGCCTGGGCGGGAGCGCCAGCGGCACGGCGAGACGCCCGCTCTGCTGCCGCAGCGAGAGACTGCGCAGCTCGTGCGCCGCGTCGAGCGCTTGCACGGCACGCAGGCGGCAGCGGTCCGCATACAGCGTGCGCAGACGCGGCATGCACGCCACATCGAGGTGGTCCAGGCGCGCATTGTCGCTCAGGCGGAGCACGCGCAGCTGTGGCAGCGTGCGTGTGAGACGCAGCTCTGCGAGGTCGTTCGCTTCCACGTCCAGCGTACGCAGCGCCGCGAGGCTCTCGAGGCCGCCCAGGTGCGTAATCGCATTGTTGGCGAGGCAGAGGTGCTCCATGTGGGGCCACCGCAGCGCCTTGAGCTCCATGGAGCCACCGATCGCATTGTGCGCGAGGCTCAGGCGGTGCAGCGCGGCACAGGTCCCGAGGCCGTGCAGGTCGCGGATTTGGTTGTGGTCCGCGCGGAGCTCGCGCAGGCGCGGGAGGTGCTGGAAGGCTGGGTCAGTCGCGCGGACGTACGTAAAAGGGACGTGAGCTCATTGTGCGACACGTCGAGCACCTCGAGGCGCTGCAGGTGCTCGAACGAGGCGAGCTCCGAGAGGCGGTTGTGCGACGCAGTCAGCACACGGACCGACGGCGGCAGGCCCATCGCAAACGCGACGAGGTTGTGGTCTATCCACACTTCCTCAACCTGCGGCAGGTGCTCGCTGAGGCCGATGCACGACTCGAGCCGGCGGGCGCGCAAATCGATCTTCTTCAGTGTCGCCCAGTCGGGCTCCCACGGCGCCACGTCCGTGAGCAGCTCAACGAGCTTGTCCTTGGTAAGGCGGAACGATGCATTCGTCACGACGGAGCGCTCCGTGTCGGGCGGCGGCGCGGGGCGCGCCCGCACAGACTGCGTGAGGTTCATGTGCTCCAGTTCCTCCAGCACGTGGTCGAGGCGTGCAGTGCGGGGCGTGAGCTCTGCGACGCGCGATGGCAGCTGGTCCGCAAAGCTAATGGAGCGCGACGCGGGGCCACGGGGCGTCTCGCCCAGCGCCGTGCCGCCCTTGAGGATCGAGCGCGGAAACGAGCCGCTGCTCGGCGCGCGTGGCGTTGATCCCGAGCGACGGTATGCGAGAGGGAAGCGGCGCTCGTTCAGCGCGTACGAGCCGAGGCGCATGCGCTTGTTCTCCCGCAGGTCGAGGTCGGGCATCGGCGACGACTCGTCGCGCGAGGCCTCGCGGCTCTTCTCCTCGGCGAGCTGCTCGAGGCCGCTGCGGACGCGTGCATCCACATTCATGTGGATGAGCCGCAGCGGAACGGGTGGGCCGCCAGGCGTGCTGGGCGGCGGCCGGCCGTGCGACGCGGGGCGTGGCGGCATCGGCGTCGAGGTCGGCACGTTTCGAGCCCGGAAGGTAAATTCGCGCTGCGACGGCACTGGCGCGAGGGGCGCCGCTACAGACGGTGCCTGCACCGCCGGCACGTCCTCGTCGCGGCTCGAGGGGCTCGGTGTGTGGAACATTTGCTGGAGCTTGAGCGGCGAAAACATATCGCCGCCCATCCCGTGGAAGCGGTCGCGTGCCGGCGTCGCCTTCCACGCAGGCTGAAACATGGGCGGCACAGTAGACACGTCGGAGCGATGCACGACGGTGCCATAGTCGGACGCCGCGTCGGACATCGCGCTGGTAGCACGGCGCGTCCGTGTAGTGGGAGGGGCGGCGGCGGCCCACCGGGGGGATGATATCACGTGACCAACACACGCGACGCGTCGGACCACGTGCGGTGGGCGTGTGTTCTCTCCTCCCGACGGTCGACACGCTTGGGCGATGGATGCGTCCACGCTCCGCGCGCTGATAGACTCGTCGAGTCATGAGCTCGCACAACTGCATGAACGTCTCGGAAGCGCGCCCGAGAAGCTGGAGGAGGCGATGGCCGCGCTGACGACGTGCATTCACGAGGCCATCCATGCGCAGGTGCGCCGGGTCGAGGCGCAGGTCGCCGACGTGCAGGCGGCGTGCGCGGACTACCACGAGCGCATCGCGCGCCTCGGTCGCGCTACGGGCGCAGTGCCTGCGCTAATCACGCCGACGATGCCGCTGCTGGCCCAGCGCGACGCACTCGCCGCGGAGCAGGCGCGTCTTGAGTCGCTGTACGCGGCGCAGCGCGAGCAGTGCGATGCTCTGCTGGGCCAGGCCCGCACGCTGAATGCGTGCATGTCCGAGGCTGGTGGGCCGCCGCCCGCGACGGACGCGGAAGGCGACGCCCTGCGTAACGTGTCCGCCGAAACACTGCGTCAGTGCGAGGCGTACCTGCAGCATGTCCAGCAGGTGTACAAAACACGCAAAGTGCAGATGGAGGCGCAGCTCAGCGAGATTCTCCAGCTGTGGTCGGAGCTGCACATTGCGCCGCAAGTCGCCGTGCACGCCGGCCGTGCATCGGCGCTCGCCGCGCACCCCGTCGAGAGCGCGTTCCACCTGGCGATCCTGCATTACACACAGCAGGTCCCCGTGTTCAGCGCGGATGGCGCCTTTTATGGACAGTTCGACGTGCAGTCGCCTGGCCCCGCTGCGCCTGCGCCTGCGGATCTCAGCATGGCGCTCACGGATACGCCGACCAAGTCGCACGGCGAGCCGCTGCCGCTACCCGCGCAGGAGAGCGAGGCGCCTGCGCCTGCGCTCCTGCAGCCGAGCGACACGGTGCTTGAGCAGAGTGCGACGCTGCGCGAGTCGCTCGAGCAGGAGAAGACTGCGCGCGAGTCGAGCATCCAGTCGTACTACGACGAGCTGTGTGAGCTGTGGATGCGCTTTGATGTGCCTGAGACAGAGATGGACGCGTTCGTGCTCGACCACCGCGGCAGCACACTGCAAGTGGTCGATGCGTACCGCACCGAGCTCGACAAGATGCGCGCGCTCAAGTCGCAGCACATGGCGCTCTTTGTGCTGAAGACGCGCGAGCAGATTTGGGAGCAGTGGGATGCCCTGTTTATGAGCGAAAGCGAGCGCGAGTCCATGTTTCCCGCGTACTTTGTGCCGCTGCCCGGCGAGGACGACAGTGCGGCGCCCTCGTTCGACTGGGACGAGCTGCTCGCCGAGCACGAGCAGGTCTATGCGCGCCTCGCCGAGATGCTCGAGCAGCGCGCGCCGATCCTGAGCCTGATCGGGCGGTACCGCGCGATCTGTGACGAAGCACGTGCCCTGGAGGAGAGCGCGCAGGACGGCTCGCGCCTGCTGGGCCGGGGCAACCGCGGCGACCCTGGGCGGCTGCTCCGCGAGGAAAAGATGCGGAAGCGGGTCAAGGTACAGAAGCCCAAGCTGGAGCAGGAGCTGCTCAAGGTGCTCCCCGCATGGGAGGCCGAGCATGGCATCCCCTTCCTCATGGACGGCCAGCGCTTTATCGAGTACCTGCAGGACCAGCTGGGCGGCACCAAGGAGAATGCGCGCGGTGCACACCGCGCGCCATCGAGCGCTGGTGCGCGGACCGCGAGTCTGGCCGCATCGCGCGCGGCGAACGCGGTGCCGGCCACGCCGGCGACGAACGTCAAGCGCGTGCCCCGCACAGGTGCTGCGACAGCGCGGCGCGGCGCTACGCCCGCTGCCGCACGCCCCCGCGTCGCGTCGCACTCGCGCAACACGCCGTACGCGCGCGCGCGCGATGCGCGGCCCGCGCACCGCCTCGACGAGACTGCAGCGCCCGCTGCCGACGATGCACCTGTCGTCGAGGCCAGCCCACGGACGCCCAGTTCGTACCTCTCGTCGTCGCTCCACCGTAGTGCGACGCCCGCCCTGCCGCGCTGGTAGCGGGCTTGTAGATACCCATCCGCGTCTCCACATCACACACCTCCATACGGCAGGCGTTCCCCCGTCCACGATGAGCGACGGCGCAGCGGCGCTGGCGGCTGCGTTGGCGGACGCGACGCACGCGTCGGGCGTGTCTGTCACGGAGCTATGTGAGACCAAGATCCGCGAGGCGGATCATGCGCACGATGCGGCTGTGCAGGCGCGGCTGCCTGTCTGGGAGGCACTCGCGGCGCAGGGGCGCACGTCGCGGCGGGACCTCGCGACGATGCGCACGGCACTTGAGCAGTTTCATACGCAGCTCCAGCGCGCATCGGAGCATATTGAGCAGCTGCAGCAGCGCTTCAATACACTGGAAAAGCAGCTGGACGAGCGCGAGACGGACGCGGCTGCGCTGGCCGAGTGGCTCGCGACAGCTGCGCTGCCGCCGCCCGTCGTGCGGCTCGTGTGTGAGACGGCGGTCAGCGCGGATGTGGCGGCGTGGGTAGATGCGGTGCGCTGCGTCGATGAGCAGCAGCGCGTCGTGGCCGCGTACGAGGCAGCCCTGCCGACGCCGCCGCCGGAGAGTGCGCGCGCCGAGGTCGCGGCGGTCGCGGAGCAGTGCCGCACTCTCATGATCCAAAAGATCTACACGCACCTGCAGGCGCTCTGGGAGCCGATCCGCACCTCCGTCTCGACGACGCTGCCGATCCTCCAGTTCTCCGTGGTGCTTCCCCACAATGAGCCGCTGTACCACTTTGTGGCGACGCATGCGCCGCGCGTCGCGGCCGAGGTGCAGCTGTCGTACGTGAATGCAGTGCGGCTGTACTACGAGGTGGCGTTCCGCCGCTACGTGCGGGAGCTCAAGCGCATCTTGCACCGCTGGAGCGAGCCGGCCATGCACGTCGCGCAAGCCGCGCGGTACCCGACAGCGGTGTACGCGCAGGAGCGCCAGAAGTATGCCCAGCCATCCACCGACGATGCAGCGGTCCTCGCGTACCAGAGCGAAGACACCGCGTTCGTGACGTGCCCTGAGCACCTCTTCCACACCCTCGCGCTCGTGTTCCTCGATACGGCCTGCTCCGAGTACGCCTTTCTCGCGCGCTTCTTTGCGGGCGTCGGCATGCACGAGAGCCGCGCGCCAGGCGCCCCGATGATGCCCCCCTCGAGCATGCTGGGCCTCACCGCGGAGCAGAGCCGCACGCAGGGGGCGACGGTCACGCGCGAGACGTGGCGGCAGGCGATGGAGCCGCCGATGGCCCTGTGGGCCGAATTCCGCCAGGCTGTGCTGGCGCTACCGAACCTGCCTGTGCTTGCGCTGCTGACCATGGCGAACCTGACGCAGGCGCTCATGCGCGTGGCGGCCGCGCGCCACTGCCTCATGCCCGAGCTCGAGTCGGCGCTGATGCAGCACGTGCTCGAGGCGTGGCCCCTGATCGCCAAGGCGCTCAACGCGGAGGTCGAGGCGCTGCAGGCGCTCACGGTCGGTGCGCCTGCAGCGCCTGGCGCGCCGAGCACAGGCGCCGGGTTCCTCGAGCGCTGGGTGTCGTCGCACACGGACCTGAGTCGCGGCCATGCGTGCGAGGCACTCACCCAGATCCTCACGGCGTATGCGCAGCTGTTTGCCGGCGTCACTGAGCTCGCGACGCCCGAGCACGAGGTCATGCTGTTGGCGGGCCTTGGGCGTATGCACACGGAGCTGGCCCGCCTCGTGCGCGAGTACGCCACGTACGAGTACGGGCGGCACTCTGACCGCACGAGCCCTGCCGAGCTGTGTGCGCTCGTGCCCCGCGCCCTCGCTGCGCGCCTGCCCAGCGAGGCTGCGCACGATACCCACGCGGCCGAGGCGGCCAAGTGGTCGGCGCTTGCCGAGACGCTACGCGGCGAGGCGGCCGCCTAGCTCATACAGCACTTGTAGTCCTAGGAGTGCGCCACTGTCACACGCATCTGCCCAGCACGTATGCGCAAAGTCGATGAGGCGCACATCCAGCACGGGACCGCCCGTCGCGAGCCGCGCATCGAGGGCAGCGGCATCGCCTTCCATCACCACAAGCACGCTCGCACTGCGTAGGCGGAGTGGCATCGCCGCCAGGGCCTCGCGCAGGGCGCCGAGGCGCGGCAGCAGGTGCGTGCGCACGAGCTGGGCGCGTCGCGCATCGTCCGTGCCGAGCGCGCGGCGCAGCAGGTCGCACAGATCGCCACGAGTGCGGGCGGCGCGGCCGGGCTCCTTGCCTACGAGCGAAAATGCCTGCGTGCGCTCGTCCCACGCACACCAGCCGGTGACACGGACCCCGTGCTCTGCACTCGTCGTCTCGCGCGCCTTGCGCTCCATCTTGGCGCGCTTCTCTGGGGTCACTTGGGGTGCCGTCTCGTCGTACAGCACTGTGCCGAGCTTGATATCGCACACGTTCGCCCGCACAAACGGCGCCGTAAGATTCTCCAGATACAGTGTGTACGCCCCACACGGCGGGGGCGGCGGGAGCGTGCGCTGGGGCCACCCTGGCAGCCAGTGCCCTTGCTCGTCGGCAATGCCCCAGCAGGCGGGCATCCACGCCTGGAGCGCCGCGGCCGCCACGCTAGGATACGGCGCCCACGTCTCCTGGTAAAAGTACGCCTCTGTCGCGAGGCACTGTTTGACGACCCAGGCACCGTGGGCATGCACCGTGCCTGGGTGGCCGCCGACCTGCAGCATAGTGACGAGGATACCTATGGGAGAGCTGCCTCCACAAGGACCGGCGCGGCGTCCGGTGCGGCGGGCGGCGGCGCAGCGGGGTGGGGCCCTGCGGCGCGCGCCTTGGCGTGCACCTTGCGGTGCCGCGCCATCTGGTCCGGCCGCGTAAAGCAGCGTGCACACTCGGGGCACCGGAACGGCTTATCGCCGCGGTGCACGCGAATGTGCTTATTCAGGTTGCTGCTCTCCGAGAACTGCTTGCCGCAGCCGGGGTACGGGCACTTGAACGGGCGGTCGCCGGTGTGTGTGCGCTTGTGGATCGTGAGGCTGCCCACGACACTAAACGCCTTGTTGCAGCCAGGGAAGTCACACTTGTACGGGCGCTCGTTTGTGTGAATGCGCATGTGCTGCGCCAGGGTGTTGGCCTCACTGAACCGCTTGTGGCACTCGGGGCACACATAGGGCCGGTCGCCCGTGTGTGTCTGGATATGCCGTAGCACCTTTTGCTTCTGTGTGAACTTGCGCCCTTGCTGCGCGCGTTCACAGCCGACCCACCCACACTCGTACTCGGTCTTTCCGGAGCCAACATGCACCTGCGCGATGTGGGCTGTAAGTTCGGCGTGCGTATCGAAGCTTTCGGTGCAGTGAATCCAGCCGCAGCAATGCCGCTGGCGGCCCTCGGATGCGGGCGCACCGTGCGCAAGCGCCTCGGCCGTGGGCGCCGCGGGCAGCGCGGGCCACGACGGCGCAGCTGGCGGCGCCATCCATGGGGTCGACGGCGCGGGCGCGAAGGGCTCGACGCTCGGTGTCCACGGCTTGCCGACGAGCGGGGAGGCCATCTGCGCAAAGTGGTCCTTTTGGACGTGTGCTGCCAGCTCCTCGAGGGTCGACATGCACACCTGGCACTCGGCCCACTGGCACTGGAACATGCCGCGGAGGCCCGTGTGGTGCACGCTGGGGGACGAAAGTGGGGAGAGCAGGGAGGCTGGCGTCGAGCATGCCGTCTCACTCGATACCGAGCCGTCCGACGCACGGAACGCGGGCGTCTTGGCCTCAGACAGGGCGGCTGCCGCAGGAAGCGCACACGATGCGCCTTTTGGTGGGCAGTATGCGCAGCAGTGGTCCAAGAGCTGTCGCGCATGCATCATGTCGAGCGCGGATGGGTCGTCAGGGGCCAGCGATGTGGCGGACGGCGTTACGAAGCCATCGCATACACTCACGCAGGCACCTGCATGCGCGAGCGATGGATCCCAGCCCTGGGCGACAGGCATGTGACAATGTGTGTCGATGCCGAGCGCGTACAAATCGTACGAGCATGCTGACGTACAGGCCGCGTGCAGCGCCGGATCACTGGGGCAAAGGCCCGTCGGCGCCGGGTCGCGCCCCGGGGGGCAGCACATGTCATGCGTGCAGGGGCAGGGCAGAACGCCAAACGTCAGGGCCTTGGACACATGGTCTTCCTGGTCGCACGGCGGAAGCGTACACGCTGGGTCGAAGCACAGCGTGGTGTCCGCCGCACATAGTAAGGACGCCTCGCACTCGTGGCACGCTGTGGCATCGTCGCAGGCGGCCGTGCAGTGCATGTCCATACATGGATCCTGCGAACACGATCCGGGCGATACCATACAGGCCAGGGTCCTGGGCGCTGCCCCAGCCGGATCGAGCATGAAGGACTCGTTCCCGGAGCAGCGGCAGACAACCTGATGGACAGCGAGTACCTTGCCGGTGGTGCTGGCCCCCATAATTTGGCAATTGGAACATTATGTCAGCTATGAGCTCCACTTCGTCCCAGGGCCAAAATGGCTTCTTCGTACGCGGCCGGAAAGTGGTCCGCAAACATGCTCACATGCAGGTCAGGTAGGCTGAAAAAGGCCATCGGGTTCGTAATTTCGTATAGCTCGCCTTGAGAGAGCCACACCACTCGGCCGGCCGGCACCAGCACACCACCCTGTGCCGTCTCGCTGCGCAGTGTCGCATAGTCCAGACGCTGCCGGCGACTCGATAAGGTGTGGAGGGGGACGTCCGCGTGGCTCGACGCCGGGATCCACGGCGAGAGGGGCGTGTGCCGCGCAAGTGCTTGCTGTGCGACGGCTTGGTCAAAGCGCTGCTTGGCCTGCGAGAACAGATCGTTCTCTACTGCACAGCGCAGCCGCCAGAACAGCGCCTCAAGCCGGGCCTTGCGGTTCAGCATCACGGCATCGGGGTTCTTCGTGCGGCAAATCGAGCTCCAGTCCCAGAACCGGCGCAGGATATGCATGGATATGTCGTCGTCATCGCGCTTCTGCGTGGGCGCCAGCACCCTCCCGCGGCGGCGACGGACGCGCGTCAGAGCGCCCAGCACACGCCGCAGCTCGCGTACCTGGCCATGCCCGAAGCGCGGGATGATATCACTGCCCAGAATGACGGTCGTGACGAGCGGCACATGGCCATACGATGTACGCCGCTGCAGCGTGTGCGAGAGCGTCGACGGGTGTCCAAACGTGACAGCCCGGATCGGGCGCCCCGCCGGAAAACCATCCTGTGCCGTGGTCCGCCAGCAGCCCTGGCGCGGATCGACATCAGGATTCTCCAGATGGTATTCGGACAGCATAATCGCCGCCGCACTCGCAATAGCTCCACCCAGCGAGTGGCCCACAAATACCAGGCCGAAGTCTTTGTGCTCGTTGAGCGTCTCACACAGTTTCTGGAACAGCGTCGAGCCCGGCGACACGAGCGTCTTGGCTGCTCGCCAGATGCCCGCATGGCACGCATACCGCTCCGCACTGGGGTCCAACTCCATGCCGCGCCATTCGGCAAGCGACGCGGTGATGTCCTCCGTCTTCATGTCCAAGTCCACCACAATGTCCGCAAAGCTTTGGGTGCCCCGTACGGCCACACACACGACCTTGCGTCTCAGATCACGCACCACATAAAAAGTTGGCAGGTACGTCGCCTCCATGTCCAGCGTCTGGATATCTGCATGCAACACGTCGTCCGCATCTAGACGCGTCAGATGCGCAAACGTCTGTCGCGGCAGCTCGCGGCCCGAGGGTGTGAACACCGGCGGCAAATCCACAATCAGCACACGCAGGCCATAGGCCGACATGGCTAGCTGACCAGCCCACTTGATGTTCCGCACCAGGGCCGCCCCATCTTCGTCCCAGAGAATCGCCGCGGCGTCCTGCGGCGAGTCGCGCTCGCGCTCGTCCGAACGGGACGGCTTTACACGCGAGAGTTCAAGAATATCAACGGACTGGCTCGTGACGAGCAAATCCTTGTCGTCATCCTCGTCGTCATTCGCATTCATGCGCGATTTCGGCTCAGTCGACCGCCCCGGCGATGGCTCGGAGCGCTGCCATGTCATACGAACGAGGCCTGCTCCCTCGTGCTCATATTGCCTTCGCGTTACCGCCTGAATGCACGCCAGCTCAAGTATGCTCCGTAAAACCTGCACCGTGCTCAGCCCACGCGGACGCGGAAACAGAGGGATCCCCAGAAAGCGACGCATCGGGTCGCCAGTCCCCTCGTGGTCCTCACGGACCACATGCTCCCACTCGTTCTGGAACATAAAGTAGCTGTCAATGACAATGCGGCCCAAGATGGTCTGCCCAGTCATATTCTTCCATGCCCAACCCAAGAACCAAAACAGGTACGTGGCGCACTCATACGCATCCATCAGCACATCGAGAAGATGGGCAAGCACAAATACGACAAAGTCAGGTACAAAGGTCACATAGGCCAGTAAGAATGAAATGGCCACCCACGCATGGCTTAGGCTTGTCTCGCTCTTCCACGTGGGCGTCGTGTTCTCCGACTTCTGCGAGGGTGTAAAAGAGGCGGGCGAGCCACGCAGGGGCGTGGTGCTTTCCAGCAGGGAAAGAGGCGTCAGCCGCCCCTTGGCACCGGGTGACGGCGCTACGTCCTCCGTCGTGGGCTCAAACTCCGGGGCACTGTCAGCTAAGTTCTCTGCCGAAATGGCAGGCGCTGAGCGACGTATAGGCGCAGATCGTTCAGGAAGAGCCGAACTTACTGCTTCCTCTGTCACATGAGACCCTGAATACCTGCGCTTCCCTAACGGCACCGCGGGTAGCTCAGACACAGGGGCTTGAGCGGCATGGCCACGCGATTTTTGGCGACGCGACTCGGACGCCTGAGCAGAGCGCACAAAATTGAAAAAAGCCGTAAATGTATCCACACGGTGAGCTGGTCGGTTCGCGAGGCGGAGCTGGTCGAGGTATTGGCTTCGCGCGAGTTGTTCACGCATTCGACGCACGCCCAACAGGCCCTCAAAGCTGCGCGCATCGCTGCTGTCATCAAGAAGGGGAGGCGGTAGCATCTGAAAGTCGTCGTTGTCCAGCAGAAAGCCGCCAGGCATCATCAGGGGCGTCCCGGGAAGGTCGTGCTCCCTGCTATGTTGTGCCGAGGAGAACAGCGCGCGGGGTTGGCTGTTACTCCATTGGCGGGCTAGCCACTCGGTGAAGTGCACACGCCATTGATGCAAGGACGGAATCCAGGGGCCCAATTCAGGGATAAAGAGCCAATACGGAAGACTGAACCTCGAAGAGGACGTCGATCTTGACCAACTGCGGTTCGAACTTAAATACGCGAGACGTCCACCGCTGTCTTGGCGAAGAAAGAGCGCACCAATAGCTTCAAGGGCGCTACCCGTGTGATGCTGACCCGCTCGTTTCTTGTCGGACGCTTGACCGGTGCCTTTCATAATGGTACTGACAAGGTCACGAACAGTAGCGGGCAATGTAGACAGAAGGGTATCATCGTTCTCATTCTGTTTGGGTGAGGTATTCTCTTTCTCCCATGTTTGGAAATAGTCGCTCCAAGGGACATTTGTATCGCTTGTGCTTCCCTGACGCGATGGCAGCGGGTGCAGCTGCCCTGAGCGCGACAACACAGCAGAGACCGTGAGGGCTGGATGCCCCTGCTTCCATTCAGGTGGCAGGTTGAGATAGGGCGGCCTGGAGGCACGGTTACTCCGAAACTTTGGCTGCTTGTCGGCTTTTTCCGCGGGTATCTCTCGTTTCTCATCGAGCGGATGATCCGTCGCCACCGACGGGGACTCCTTGCGGGGAAATTTTCTTTGCAGGGGACTTAACACACTCGGAAGAGACAGAGGCTCAACATCTAACATATCGTCCTCGGCCAAGTCCTTGTCCAGGGCCGTTTGGATAGGCGGTGGGGGCCGACGCACAGACACCCCCGTGTCGGGACGATGGAGTGAGGTACCATGCATATCGGGTGCATGGGGGCCCGTGGATCCTGATGTCCGGCTTTCACATAGCTCCGAGGGTCCAACTGACATTCCTAGATTTAAATAGGGGTATATACATGCATCTGATGGGAGGCAGGTGAGATGAAGTGCGACTTGGCGGGAGGATGTCGCGCGTGCAGGGCCCGATCAACCATCGGGCCAACGGGTGCCGGTGGCTTTTACCGAACTTCTCGGGCCTCCTGGCTATCTACGATCCTAGCTCGGCAAGCCAAATGGATTTTCATTGCTGCACCAAAGAGAGGTCTATGTGCAGCAGGCGCGGCTAATAGAAGGCGAATACTATCAGCCTGCGACAAGCCTGGGCCACCTCCCACGCGTGGTCAAGTAGCATAGGATACAATTCCACTTCAGGTAGCTAACGCAAATGCATTTCACAGGGAATCATCAAATTTACGCCACAAGAGTCGAGGCAGTCGACGACTCGTACTTGAAGGTAGGCGGCACAGCACCGACAGTCTTGTAGTAGCGAGTCAGACGGTGGATACGCGACTCGATAAGAATGAGACGGAACTTGCTGTCCATATCCTTGCGGTTGCGCTCCAGGTGCTTGCGCACACTCACAGCACGCTTCTGATAGGGTTAGTGACCACGTCTTTGTACATACAATCAGGTGGTAAAGGTCCTCGGGGATCTCAGGGGCAAGACCCTCGCTCTTGAGAATACGCAGGATCTTGCTACCGGTCACAAAGCGGACCTGGGCAACACCCTGGCTGTCACGGAGCTGAGCACCGATCTGCGAGGGCGTGACACCCTTACGAGCGAGCTTAACAATCTGCTGCACAACCTCCTCAGGCGAAGTCTTCAGCCACGACGGAGGCGAGCGGCTGTACGGCAGAGCCGACGAGGAAATACCCTTACCCTTCGAGTGCATGCGACCCATGGTGTCTGCCCTTGTTAGTTTTCATTCTAATAGATCATCGCTGCTGAGCCGTTTAAAGTGGAAGTACACAGCGTTGAATACGCCGGTACTTTGAACCCACGAAACAAACGGCACAACAGCATGCCACTGACGTACCAGATTCTTATTGACTTGAAGACCTGAGCTGGTGAGGAGCACAAAGGTAGTGCTGCCTTCGCAGCAGAGGGCTGATCGGCTCACGTGGGTTCAACAAATCCACGTGATTCTATCAGGAAACTATACTACACGTGACCAGATATTCGCAGTCCAGGGTTTTCGGACACGGCGCCGCCGGCCTCTCTGTACATCACACTTTGAGTGCAACCTTCGCAAGGTTGGTATCAGCAGAGCGAGGC
Organism: Malassezia sympodialis ATCC 42132; assembly: GCF_000349305.1. Taxonomy (NCBI): domain Eukaryota; kingdom Fungi; phylum Basidiomycota; class Malasseziomycetes; order Malasseziales; family Malasseziaceae; genus Malassezia; species Malassezia sympodialis. Next base: position 129,404 of record NW_017387811.1, on the reverse strand, counting down.
CTCAAAGAATTTTGTTACTAACACATCTTTTCTGTACAGATGAAGATCAACGTCGCCAACCCTGCCACGGGCGCGCAGAAGTCGTTCGAGTTCATGGACGAGCGTCTGGTGCGCTGCTTTTACGACAAGCGCATGTCTCAGGACGTTGAGGTCGACTCTCTCGGTGACGAGTGGAAGGGCTACGTCCTTCGCATCGGCGGTGGTAACGACAAGCAGGGTTTCCCTATGAAGCAGGGTGTCCTCCTGCCTCAGCGTGTTCGCCTGCTCCTTGGTGAGGGCGACTCGTGCTACCGTGTGCGCCGCGCCGGTCAGCGTCGTCGGAAGTCCGTCCGCGGCTGCATTGTGGGCCCTGATATTCAGGCCCTGCACTGCATTATCGTGAAGCAGGGCGAGCAGGAGATCCCCGGTCTTACTGACGCTGAGAGCGCTGTCCCCAAGCGTCTTGGTCCTAAGCGTGCCAACCGTACGTATGATGAAGATTGCAGATATACTGACATTTTCAGACATCCGCAAGTTCTTCAACCTCACCAAGGATGACGATGTGCGCCAGTACGTCATCCGCCGCACTATTGAGCCCAAGAAGGAGGGTGCCAAGCCTTACACCAAGGCCCCGAAGATCCAGCGTCTCATTACCCCTCAGCGCCTGCAGCGCAAGCGTGACGCCCGCCGCGTGAAGAAGGAGCGGATCGTCAAAAAGCAGGAGGCCAAGGCCGCCTACGATGCCTTGGTCGCCCAGCGCCTGGCCGAGAGGAAGCAGCGCCTGGCCGCTTAAGTGCGTTCAGTATCATTTCCATTCAAAAAATCTGCCGAAGCCGCTCCTAGGCGGCTGTGTCATGGTCGTCGGCAGTATGTCGATATAAGTCTTGGGACGATATCATTCTTGTGGTGGTAATACCACTCGTTCTTCCTGTAGACTACTTTGCGCTGTTCCAATGCAACGCATGTCTTGTCTCGTCTATGTGACTGTGAGTGGACTCGATGCCTAAGGATATCCTGCGCCATAGACAGGGTCAACGCTGTGGGCCGATGTGCAGAGCATGAGGCAATTTCATCTACAATTAGGGACAGTATGCAGACTGGTCCATCTACAGTTTACCCAAAGTGTCGTCCTGGTATTGCGATGAATTGAACGGATCGCCTGTCGTCCAGCGACGATAGAGCAAGGTCTTACACAAGTACTGCGATTATGCCTTGCGACGCTCCAGAAGCTGCTCCTGCTTCTTCTCCAGGAGCTGTTCCTGAGACTTCTTGACACCGTGCAACCAGTAGCCGATAGCGCCGAAAACACCAGCGAAAGCGAGATGGCCACCCGGGTCTAAGAGTCAGTATATCCTGCCAACAGTCACATACTGTCAAAAATGTTGCGCTTCTGAATACCCAGTGCATAGCAGCGGGCCAGGAATCCAAAGCCAGCGTATCCAAGAGCACTCAAAGCAGCAGAGGCCATGATGGTTAGAGTGTGGGCGCGTGCAACGGCGGCGTTCGCGTAGAGCGATGCTTTGGCGGCCCGGCTCGCTGGATAGAGAGTTCGGCCGAATCAGGGTCTCACTAGACCTCCACATGCACTAGCTTGGGGGCACATACGACAGGTCGCCGAACCACGCCGCCGTATGAGTGTGCGCCATCCGCGTTCCCCACTACAGATAAGGCACCCACATAGATGAAATATAGCATAATTAAAAAGATCTATTAGGTGTTGGTGCTTTGTGCGGGCATCCGCCGGAGCCAAAACTTGACGTCTAGCCTCCACGATGGTCCTGCAAAATAAGTACAAAGCGCGGGCGTCCAGAAAGTACAAAGCTGCGCACGGTATCCCAGAAAAGCCAAAGACAGGAAATCTTTCAAAAGATGAAGTAGAGGAAACAAATTCGGTTACCAAAGACAGCGAGCCTGATCCTGTACAAGATGAGGAAAGGGTCTTACACCGCCACCCGCTTAAAAGTAATACCTGGCGATATGAAGAGTCGGATACAGATGAAGAGGCTGAGCCGGAACCCGACATCGATATTACTGGGCTTCAAAATAAAGTGCTAGAAATGGACATTAATGCGCGCATGCAAGGCCAGGTGCCAGGGAGTGAGTCGGAGGATGAGAGTGACGATTGGGATGATCAATCTTCGCGCAAAGCGCAGCTTGAGATCTTAAAGAACGTTGATTGGGATGAAATTCAACGTGAAAAGCAGGATTCAGAAGCAGCCCGAGCATTAAAAGAGCGCTTTCAGCGACAGACGCAGGGTGGATATTCAGCTGCGACCTGGCGGCGCGTGGATGGCTCGCAGGTGTCTGTGCCGCAAAAAGCGCGCAAAAATCGAGTGGCTAGCGACGCAACTTCGCCCCATGTGCGTGCGGCAGAGAGAGTACACAGTGCGCAGGGTACAAAGGCATCTTTGCGCTTTGTACCACGTCCCACAGCAGCTCAGACCGGGTCATCAGCGCAAGACATTGACGACTTTTTACGAGATATCAACGCTTCAGACTCAGCGAAAGGGCCCGCCTCTAGCAGCTCTGCAAAGATATCTGTTGCACCTATGAAAAATGATATGCAAGATTTTTTAGACGATGTTCTTGGTTAATGTGTCCACCAGCTTAGACACCACGCCGTCACGCGCTCCCACAATGTAGAGGGTGTTTGAATCAGTGGCGTGGGAGGCTGTGCAGGAACTTGGATGGGCCTTCCATGCTGTTCATATGCCATGATGAACAGTTTGAGCGTGGAACGGATGGTATCAAGGAAGAGGCGCGTTTTTTGCTCTCCAATGTGAGGTGTATATATGACGGAGAGCTGTAAGGAATCCATAAAAGTCCAGATATGGAATGAGAACTGCAAGCTGCCAAGATGACGTGACATCACAAGACTGACAAACCAGTCATTGACACGAATGGGTTCCTTGTGGCCTGGTAGCTGGTAGGTGCGAGGGAGGAGCTTGTCCAAAATACCCACAGAACTGTATCCTTCCGGCGCGAGAGAGTCGCCCGGGTATGTCGGAAGAAAGAGTCCTGACAGGACAAAGAGGGGGGTGGCTGATCGAGCACGTTGTACATTTTTTTTAATATTCGCGCGGTACTGTGTAGCCAATTTTTCGGTGACGTAGGCCAACACTTTGACTTGACTGAGCTCGTGCAATGGCTTCGATTCATCCACGTCGAGTTCCTTTTGTGCAGGCACAAAGTACGGATCGGCAAGAGGGATGCTTGTCGCAAAACCCCCAGTAGCATTTCCCGCATATCCATTTGGATTATCGCAAAATGGTTCCACAAAATCACATCGGGCATCCACCGGTACTAGAAAGTCTGTGTGTAGCCGCTCCTCGATAGGATACCAGCGCCACTTTTCCAGATAAGCGCGACGGACTTCCATATAGGCCATATGGCGCGCAGCATCCACGATCTGCGTCACAGACCAGCCGTGTGCTCGAGCAGCGCATCGGAGAGCTAACGTTTCTTCAGGTGTAAACATCGATCGCATGTGGAACGTTTCCGTCAACACAGGATCGTCCTTGGGACGACCTTCGTCTAGACGGATCGAAAAGGCCTTCAAAACAAGGTCAATACGCCGAAAGGCATCTTTGACATCAAAAGCATCGAATGGAACACCAAGCATCTCAATGAGAGAGCACGGAAGGCGGTCCAATTCCGAACCCCAGGCCAGCTGTCGCGGATGCAGGGCGTGATCGCCCGGCAGGGGCCAAGGTACTTCGTCCAGTTTGGCTAGGTACTCCATTTGTTGACGCACCACGAGCATTTCTGAGTGTGCATCCGAGATGGTATGGGCACAGTAGACTAGAATACCCACCTTTTGCTGTTCGTCTGGACGGCCTGACAAGACGAGATGCCATTCCTTGGCACATTCACTCACCGTCAACGGTTGTGTCCCCAGCGAAGCCCGCATCACCTCAACACGCTCATCCAAGCTCTGGTCTGCTTCGCTCTCTGATGGGGTATGGACGTGGACAGCACGCTGCGCCCATGCTTCCACCTGCTCGAACGACTTGACTTCGTCATACAACAAGCAGGGAAGAAGCGGGACATTAAAAATATTCTTTTCAATTGTGACGGCCAAAACAGGGTGGACAAAGCGCATATACATGCATGCCAACCGAAACATATCCAGAAACTTGTTCATAGGGAGCGTAGAAGGCAATGCAATCGACGTGACAGTGATCATGTCGTCAGCCCTTTTCGCGTGAGTATCCAAGACGCACCTTCCAGTTGTGTCTGAGCGTCTCTCCTGGTAGAGTTCTCCACCCCATAGTGCGCGAACCCAGCGCCCCTCAACTCTTCCTTTTGAGGCTTTGTGCCAGCGGCAATTGTCAACCTCAAGACGGTATTGGCCCCACGCTTCTGAGAAAGGGGATGTCGGTGGAGCTTTGATATAGCTTGAGTAAACAAGGTCCTGAGTATCTAAATCACTGAGTGACTGCTCGTTCATGTCACCCGGTCTGTCTTCAGCTCCGTCACATGCGGCGCTCATGGCGATCGAAGGAACAAAATGTTGTCAAAACCACCTGGTGGAGCCCTGGCCCCTGCATGGAGAATGGGGTAACGCGTCAGCCCCGGCACATTCCGTTGGTCACGTGTTGGCAAAGCGCGCCGCGTCCCTGACGGGGCGGTTCGTTACTCCCACGATACGCGTCTGGTGGCGGCGCCTCCGTCTTCCGCTGGTGACCATCAGATCGCGATGGATCACACGGGATCGCCACCCTCAAATGGCACTGGGCCAATCCCTGCTATGTATGCTACAAATACACCCAATACATCAGTATCCTTCCGCAATGTGCGACCGTTGCAGACCGCGTTCAAGACCAACGGTCTCGTATCGAAGAAGCGGCGCAGTCTAGGTGGTGATGTTAGCTTGTCTGATATTTGCCGTTCAGGTAATGACTCAGATGCGAAAGGTCCAGAGCCAATGCGCTCTGCACCGTTGCTTTCTGTCTCGGAAACTGGTGCTGACCAGCCCGCTGTGATGGCTCGCCCCCTGCGTGAGGTGGTCGAAGCTGCGATGGCCAACCGTTCTTTCAGTGCTGCTTGTCCACATCATGCGGCCACCATGCCAGATACCCCAATGAAGCCGTCCTTTGGAATGAACACAGCGGCCACGACCGTGCGCATGCATCGACGAGGATGCTCGATGGGTGGCGCATTCCCATCGCATTCTCCCCTCTTCTTAACCTCCCAGCGCTCTCCCAGCGTGTCTATGCAGCCCTTAGCTCCGCAGTCGGAGATGCGACCCACCCATGGCCGCACACAATTGCGTCGCAGTCGGCATATGCGCTCTGTCAGCGAGCGCATTGCCATGCCGCGAGACATGTTTTCCCTCGGACCGCCCAGACGCCTTGAAGACGCTGATGATGTGTTTGATTCGCCCAACAAATCACCGATCAGGACAATGCCAGACTCGGCTATGCAAGATTCACTACCGGCGCTGCGGTCAGAGCAGCCGACGCAAAGCTCGCGATGTGCGGGATTTGCACCCGTGGGCCTAACACAGAATGATCGATCTTTTGAAGATGTGCCCCCTCCTGCGTCGCCGCTTGAGTCTGGTTTCAGCGATAGCGGACCGTCGTCGATGGACTCGCCCAACAACCTGTTTTCTGCGCGAGCATCTGGCGAGCCCCGGCAATCGACACCACAGTGGCATGCCAATGAAAGTCCGCCTCATCCGGTTCCTTTTGATGCTTCCAGTATTGCGCGTCCGTCTCGCGACTATACGCGGGCCTGGGTGGAAAACACTCCTACAGGCGCACGTGGTCCTGCAGGGGCTTTGCTTTCGATCCCGAGCGGTCAAGACGAGCTCCTGGAGGGTGCTCCCGACACTCCTACTCGCAAACAATTGAAGTGGTACGAGGCTGCTCAGTCGCCGCTGCCCCAAAAAATGCACAAAGACAAAACGCGACCGCGGCACTCGCAACCTGTGCGTTTCAGCACGCCTGCTCGACCTAGTGTCAATGTGCTAGGGTATAGCGCACCAGCTGCGCGATACCGCGAGTCCCGCACTAGCCAGTTTGAAGAGCACTTTGTTGTGGATGGTGTCTTGGGAGCGGGTGAGTTTAGTGAAGTGGTGAAGGTGCGTGAGAAAGCTACAGGGTACGTATCTGCCGTCAAGCGCATGAAGCGGCCCTTTCTGGGTCCCAAGGATCGGGTACGTCGACTGGAAGAAGTCGATGTGATGTGTCTGCTGAAGCAGCGTCGCAGCACCTGGACAAACAGTTGGTTTGGTGCCGAAGGGGTAGTTGATCTACTGGATGCCTGGGAAGAAGAGGGCTTTCTCTTCATCCAGACAGAACTGTGTCCGCTAGGTTCCTTGGCATTTGTCCTAGCCGAGTATGGACGCCAGGTGGGTGCACTGGATGAGGCCCGTCTGTGGAAAGTTTTGGCGGAGCTCTCAGCAGGTATTGACTTCATCCATCGGTGTGGTGTGTTGCACCTTGACTTGAAGCCCGCCAATATCCTCATTACTGAGGTCGGCACTCTGAAGATTACTGACTTTGGCATGGCGACGCGTTGGCCACGTTGTACGGCCCAGGAGGTTCTGGCAGGCGCACACCTGGAGACCCACAAGTTTCTTCCGCAGGAATTGTCGGACACGTCTCAGTCACCCTCACTACAGGGCATGATGCCTGGTGCTGCGGCAGTGCAACACCTCCCGCGACGCATGACGCGCAGGCGTCACTCAAGTCCTATAATGGTCATGGAGCGCGAGGGCGATCGCGAGTACATTGCGCCTGAGGTCATCTTTGAGTCCAAATACGGCAAACCTGCCGACATCTTCAGCCTAGGTTTGATAATGCTCGAAGCGGCGTGCAGCGTAGAGCTTCCTGACAATGGCGAGCCGTGGCACAAATTGCGATGCAATGATTTTTCGGATGTCAACCTGGAGAGCCTGAGCCCAGCGATGCAGACGATGATTACATCCATGCTGCAGTCCAATCCGAGTATTCGACCCACAGCGACAGAGATTGTTGATATGCCATCGCTAGCTGTGGTTCGTGCCTGGATGTGTCGTGGTCTTCAAGCCAACGAGCTGGATCAGCTTCCATCGCTAGGCTCCAGCGACGGCCCTGCGCCACCCTCGCTGTACCCCCTACCGCCATCCAATTATTACGAGCCACCACATAATGGCGTGCTTGGATCAGATCGTATGGTGGTACGAATCCGTGGCTCGATGATTCAAGAAGACGAGGTGGCATTTTTGGCCGAAGTCCTGCAAGCGGCGGATGCGCGCGACACGTCCCCTGATACATCGACATCGCTCATGACCGAAGACTCGATCCAGCCGGAGGCGCCGAGCCTACCCATGTCGCCTGTCGTGCAACCCTATGCACCTGTACTGCTTTCTCATCCAAGATCCTTTGTGGATGGGTCGGTATCCACCGTTATGGACATTGACAAAGCGCTTCCCCTAGATCGCTCTTTGTAACATAGGTATTATGATATGGCAGAAATGGCCTCCACTACAGGTGGCCGCTGTACTATGGTGGGGCTGGCCGATGCACGGGTCGCAGAAGCGCATACGACCGCGCACGGCGGCTTCTTCTATGTGCGTGAATTTATATCAGCAGAAGAAGAAGCCTATCTTATCCGCAAAATTGATAGCGCACCACGGCCACAATGGAAGCATCTCAAACACAGGCGCCTGCAGCAGTGGGGCGGTGAACTGGCCGAGCGCACAGGAGCGCTGCTGCCGGCCGCCTTGCCAGCGCATGTGACAGACTACCCGGACCTCGTCGCCCGCATTGCAGCGACGGGCGCTTTCCATGAGAGCCGGCATGCCGCTCCGAACCACTGCGTATGTCTAGTGCATCTGACCCAGCTTGTCAATGAGTATCTACCAGGCCAAGGCATTTTGCCACATACAGATGGTCCGGCATACTTTCCCGCTGTAGCGACCATCAGCTTGCAAGGGCACACACTACTCGACCTCTACGCGAACGTACCTGGAGAGGCGTGTCCGGCGGAGCCTGTTTTTTCTCTGCTGCAGGAGCCCCGCAGCCTGCTGGTCACTTGTGGCGATGCCTATACCCAGTTCCTCCACGGTATTGCGGAGCGGGATGTGGATGAGCCTGTGCACATGTCGCGCATCGCCAACAAAGAAGCGCTCAGTGGTGCATGGCGGGTGGCCTGCGAGCATGGCGCTTTGCTGCGCACACGTCGTGTGAGCCTCACGTTCCGCGACGTCGAAAAGGTACACAAGGGCTTACGTCTCGGGAAGTTACACACATAGCACTACGAGAGCAGGAGCTGTAGCTCCTTGGTGCGCGCCTGGCGCCGGTCCTCGGTGGGCTGCCCAACAGAGTTGGCCAGCTCCGTCTTGAGCTCCTGCAATACCAACAGTTTCTCTTCGATGCTTTGGTGCATGATAAACTTGGTCATTATGACCGGGCGCGCTTGCCCCATTCGGTGAATACGATCCAGTCCCTGCTGCTCTACAGCGGGGTTCCAGTAAGGATCTAGCAGGTACGCACGGCACCCTGACACAAGATTGAGACCAAAGCCACCGGCTCGTAGACTGATGAGGAGGATTTCAATGCGAGGTTCATCCCGAAAGTCGGACATAGCTGCTTCGCGCTCACCGCGGCTCATCGATCCGTCCAGTTGACGGTACTGGATCCCCACATGCATAAGTGCATGGCCTACTCGTTGTAGCATACGCGTCCACTGAGAGAAAATCACCGACTTTATCGGCAATGGACGCTTCGCCAATGGATCACAGGTGCAGACCTCGACATTGAATTCATTGTCGGCCTTGGTCACAACGCGGTGGTCCAGGACTGGCGCCTTGATGTCGTACAGCTCTGAATACATGTTGCAGCGCGAGAATGGAAGGAGGTCACTGATCAGTGCACGGATCTTGGTGCTCCACGACGACGGCCATGTGCCAGGGTCATCGGGATGGAACACCTGGCGGGGAATCATCTCAAGCGTTGGCTCCTCGGGCATGCTGGGCCGCAGCGTCTCAGGAGATAGCTCGACCGCGTCTGTAGCGAGCTCCAACTCCGTGTGGCAGCAGGGACATGTTCCTTGTCCGCGCGAGCGCCACATGGGCTTGCCCATATGGGATTGAAAGCAGGCCGAGCAGACAATGTGCTCACAGCGCGTCACTACTGGTACCCGGGTCGGGTCCCCGTCGTCTTGCGATAGGTCATACGTACATATCGAGCAAATTGCCATGGCGCTAGAGGCCCATATGCGGAAGAGTGTGAGCGCCCGCGCTACATTCAGGCCGTACCGACGGATCGTCTCAGACAGATCGGCCACCTCCTGAGAATCTTTCTGTTGCCCCATGCTTTCGTCCACCAGCTCGGCATGATCACACATCATACGCAAGAGCAAAATCTCGTGCAAGATCGTTGCATAGTTCTGGCCCACAGTGCCATTGGACACATATTCGTTGAACTCGTCGCGGAACTGTGAGTGGAGCTCCTTGTATTTGGTGAGCTCATCCTCCCGAAAGTCTAGTGTGACGATCCGAGTCGATTTGGGCGGAAGTACCAACAAGGGCGTGCCATCTGGCTTCGCATCTGTTTTCATGCGGCGCAGAGTCAGGAATTTCACAATGGTCTGTACACGCGTCAGACTCTCTGGATCGATATCGACCCCTGTGCCTCGCGAGTTAAGACCCAGGTACCGTCGGTCCCCACAAAAACGGCTCCATACCGCCCGATCCATAAACGGGTCGAGGCGCAAAAAACATACGAGCGCGTACAGATCATCGACGCGGTTTTGGATAGGCGTGCCCGTGAGACAGAGTCGCCGCGATGCAGACAAATTGCATACAGCTTTGGCCTGCCACGTGCGCGCCTCCTTGATAATATGGGCCTCGTCAAGCACGATGCGGAACCATTCGATCCGTTGGCACGTGTTTGGTGCTTCCACTCGCAGGCGCTTCGACTCTGGCAGGTCGTCGTCGTCGGCACGTCCAGCGGCCGCCGTCCATGTGTTCTGGTGGCTGAATTCATTTCCCAGTGTAGAATACGTAGTAAGGACCACATCGTGATCGGCGAGCATGTACGGATCTGTCACTCGGCCAGATCCATGGTATATATACAGACTAGGTTGTTGATCCACGCGCCAATGTTCCCGGATTTGAGTTTCCCAGTTCGCAATCACAGTGAGAGGACATACAAGCAGCGTCGCACGACTGCGGCACCGCAATTCCTCCCGACGAGCCTGCTCCGCTGATCGCCGATTCCGCGAATCGCCAATGAGCATCGGCTCATCATCGTCCGTGTCCTGTACCAAGGGCGACGACCCAAAGTCCCGTGCCTCTTTATACGTAGAGGCCACCAGCGAGATGGTCGTGAGCGTCTTGCCAAGGCCCATATCATCCGCTAGAATCGCACCACGGCATAATAGGGGCTTGGAGTGTCGTCTTACACCAGATACCATATTGCGGAATACGTCAATATGATTGTCATGCGACTTGTCGCTGACCCACAGCGACAAGTGTTCAGGAGCGTCTGGCTGAAGCAGTTCTTCCCACTGCCGTTCACGCTCGCGGCCCAAGAGGAACGTGAGGGCTTGCTTTTGGTGCGAAAAAAGAGGTGTGCGGATCAGTGGGGATGGTTCTGTCTCTGTCAATGGCTCATGCGTTTGCAGCACTTTGTACAAGGCCTCTACAGAGGATTTGCCAGAATCCTCTTGCAGGTGCTCGCGTGATGTGACAGCGGGTATCATACTGCGGAAACGGTTCATACGTTGAGGTGAGAGCGCGGCAGGGCTGTCGTCCACATCTTCTATCTCTTGGCGGTGCATCTCGGGCACATGCAGCGGCGGTGCCTCGGGAAAATCGGTCGCACGGTATTCACTTGGGATCTCGAGCAGGATATTTTCTTGTACAAGTGCTTCGGACACATTAGCCACATGCTCTGTGCGCACGAATACTAGTGTTTCAATGTACTGCGAAAATACGCGAGCTTTCAGCTTGTTCACAAGCTTGGCGCGTGACACGCAGTGCACGGTGCGCGATTGCATAAAAGGCGCCAAAATTTTGCTAAACTTGTCCGTCAGCCTTCCGTACTCATTCAATGTGGTAGGCTGCACACCATCATGCCCAGGCTGTAGCGTAGATACGACCATGTCGAGACGCTGTTGTGCCTTGATGAAGTGTGACATGGGTGTAGACTTCTGTGCAGTAGACAAGCTGGCGTGAATGCAGACAGGCCTGAACCCCTTCTCTCCCCAAAAAGCATTATGAGACCAGGCAGGATCCACAGGGGGCGGGTCATTCGGGTCGTCTAGCCGAAGCTCCGGCGGTACGCCGTAGAGACACAGAACGGACGGATATATGAGCCCCAAGCACACCCATGGTTTGGGTTTGGGAAAGACTGGCGTGAAAGAACTCCAGTCTGCGTTGTTGTCCTCGCTGAGGGTGGCCCGCGAGGAGCTTGGCTGGTTCGCACGCGCCGGCGGCATCGAGCTTGACGAGCTTGTGGGCATCACACGCGTCTCGACCAGAATGGGCTCGTCATCGTCATCATCCAAGGTAAGGTCAATGGTAGACGCCTGCGTCCTAGGGGCTGCCCCACCCCGCTGCGCCAAATTGGGTGTCCCACCGAGCATGCGCACGACCAGAACGGTCTCCTCGGCGGTGGCCGCGTGGAGGCTGAGCAGCTGGGCGACGCTTGGCCCTGGCGCTATCAACTCACGTGATATGCAACGGAGTGGCCCCGCCGCACAATTGCGGTAGGGCCGCTGGGTGGCAAAGTACGACAATGGCTCGGCTCACATTGCTACTGTCGGTGCTGCTTCTGAGCCTGTGTGCTCATGCGCATTTTGCCATGCTAAATGCTGTGATGGACCGCGTTCTGTCTTCGGCACAGCATGCCTTCCACCTGCTGGACCGTCCGAATCCAGTCACGCCAGAGCCACTGCGCGAGTGGGTCCCCCACCGGGCTGAGGAGGCCGTGGAGTGGCTCAAGGCTGGCATTGAGACAAGGGGTGGTATTACCTACCAGAATTTGGCGCACCCGTCATTCCCTGACTACAGGCTTCGCGTAGCGATGGACGATGGTGACGAAAAGCCTGCGAAGTTCTGCGACCCGGGCGTGAAGCAAATCAAGGGCTACTTGGACATCCGCGAGGATGCTCACCTGTGGTTTATTCTGTTTGAGAGCCGCTCGAACCCTGCAGAGGATCCGCTGGTTCTTTGGCTGAATGGTGGCCCTGGTTGTTCGTCGAGCACGGGCATGCTGTTTGAGCTGGGACCGTGCTGGGTGTCGGAACAGGGTTTCAACACGGAGTACAATGAGCACTCATGGAACTCAAAGGCGAACCTCCTATTCTTGGACCAGCCGTTGCAGGTCGGCTACTCGTACTCGGACACGAAAGAAAAGATCAATACCTCGGACAAGTCGGCGGAAGATGTGTATGCGTTCCTGCAGCTCTTCTTTGCGAGCTACCCCAAGTATGCAGACCTTCCTTTCACGGTCGCGGCCGAGTCGTACGGTGGCCACTACGCCCCCCACATTGGTGCGGAAATTCACCGCCGCAACAAGGAGTTGGCGCTGGCACCGCACTCGGATGCGCGGCCGATCCGTCTCGAGACGCTGATGATCGGTAATGGCCTGACGGATCCCCAGGTGCAGTTCCCGAGTGTGGTCGAGTATTCGTGCTCGCCGGCTAACAAGTACCATCTGTTTGACCCCTCGAGTGAGGTGTGTGAGCAACTCGAGAAGAAGTCGCGAGTGTGCTCTATGCTGATCGACATGTGCTCCAAGTTTGAGTCACCGCTATCGTGTGTACCGGCCGGCCTGTATTGCTGGGGCAGTCTCTATGGCCCCGCCCAGGACACGGGCGTCAATTTGTACGATGTGCGGCGCAAGTGCGACCGCGAGCAGGATGGCTCGCTCTGCTACCCCGAGATGGGCTACATTGAGACACTGCTCAATACGCCACAGATCAAGAACCAGCTGGGTGTACCCTCCCAGGTCGAGTTCCAGAGCTGCAACATGGACGTCAATGCGGACTTTATGATGCAGGGCGACTCGATGCACAACAGTGCCCTCTTGCTCGAGCCGCTGCTCGCGGACGGCGTGCGTGTGTTGGCGTACGCGGGTGAGGCCGATTTTATGTGCAATGCAATTGGCATCCACGAGTGGGTCCTTGCGTTCCCGAATGTGTTCCATGAGGCGATCAACAATGCGACAAAGACGCCCCTGTTTGCGTCGAGCGACAACGGTGCCAAGCCGCGCAAGGTCGGCTATTCGATTCAGGCCGGCCCCGGTGCTGGCAACCTGACATTTGCGTGGGTCCAGCGCGCTGGCCACATGGTGCCGCACGACCAGCCGGCTGTGGCGCTGCGTCTGCTCAACACGTGGCTCGCGAACGAGCCGCTGGCGGCGTAGGTAGACGAAGTAGTGTTGATCGGGCCCGATACATACACATCGGCACCACCGCGGTCGGCGTCTGACGAGATGAGTGCCGCTTTTAGCGCGCACGCGCTGCGCGATGCACTCACCGCTGCTACCTTTGCATCAGATGCTCAAACGCTGCAGAGCGTTGACGCGCAGCTCGACGCATGGGAGACCGACTCGTCTTACTGGGAGGAGCTGTTGCGCATGGCGCTGGATCCGAACGAGGCGCCCGGCACCACGCTCCGACAGCTGGCCATGATCCGCTTCAAGAACGGCATCACCAAGTACTGGCGCTCTCGCATTGTGAACCGTGTGAGCGTCACCATCAGCAACGCATCGAAAGAGCGTATTCGCGCGAACCTGCTGCGTGTGCTCCACGAACCGGACCGTGCGGTGGCCGTGCAGGCGGCGGTGGCCATTGGCAAGCTGGCACGCACAGACTACCCGAGTGAGTGGCCGGACCTTGTGCCGACGCTGCAGGCAGCGATCGAGTCGTCCGGCGCTGCGATTCACGACGCCGCCGAGGCAGGGACCTTCGCCCACTCGGCGCCGCCGACGCGTGTATTGCTCATTGCCGCAGATGTGCTGCGCCAATGTCTAAAGGAGTTTGAGACGGTGCGTGTCCTGTCTGGCAAGATGCGCATGGCCGAACTGGCGCGCACGCTGCTGCCGGCGTTGCAGCCTGTGCTAGAGCGACTCTTTGAAGATACCTTTGCCGCAGCGGATGCCCAGGTGTGGGCCGCGCAGCCCGGCACCGTGGAGCGTGTGCGAGCGAGCCACCTGCTGCTCAAGGTGCTGCACCGCCTCGCGATGGCCGACAACGGCATCATTGCCTCGAAAGTGTCTGAAGTCGCGCGGCCCAACTTGGCGTTCACCTTCTTTGCCTGTACGCCGCCCCAGCTCGCCTGCGTCCTGCAGCGGCGCACGCAGCTGCTGGGCCACGATGCCATGCTCGATACGGCGCTTACCAAACACATGATGGCGTACGCCAAGTTGCACCTCGCGCTCGTCACGCAGCTGCATAGTCGCGTCGCCACATGGCCCGCTTGGGTCGACGTTGTGGAATGGTACTGGAACACACTCAGGAGCGCTGCGCAGAGCAACAGCGTGGCGCTTAGCCGCGACGACGACGACGTCACTATCATGTACCCCTATCGCTGGATTGTGCTGTCGCTCTTGCTGTTGCGCACATCGCTGAGCCACTGGAAGCGTGAGCGCCCGGCGAAGAGTTGCTTTAGCGGCGCGGAGGGTGCCGTGGTGGAGCTCCAGGTCACCGACACGCTACTTAGCACCTACCTGCGTCTCACACCATCGGATTTAGAGCGCTGGCAGGACGCACCCGAGACGTTTGCCGTGGAGGAGGCACAAGGCGACGCGTTCCTGGATATCCGTCCCGCTGCGGAGCAGCTTCTCATCACGCTCTCGGACTACTCGACGCGCCCTGACGCGCGGCAGGCACCGAGCGTCGCCGAGCACGTGTGGGCGCAATTCGAAGCGTCGGCGCAGTGGCCCACCACACTAGACGGCGCCATCGCGCGCGACGCGCTATACACGGCACTCGGCCTGTGCCGCGACCGGCTGGACAGCGAGCTAAACGAGGAGGCGCATAGCACGAACGAGCGCATGGCGCATGCTATCCGCGATCGCTTTCTGCCGGAAGCCGCGATGGAAGGCCTCGGCGCGCCGTGGCTCATTGTGCGCCGCCGCATCGCGTGGATCCTGTGGGAGTGGAGCGAATATGTGTGGGTCCCGGTGCGTCCGACGGCGTATGCCGTGCTGGTGCAGCTGCTCACCCATGTGCCTGGTCGCACGGACGTGGCAGTGCAGCTGGCTGCCGCACGCACCCTCTCGGCGCTCACCGACGCCCTTGAGTTCGACGCCGACGTGTTTTCTGCATACCTTGGCGATGCCATGGCCGCGCTCATGCACCTGCTCGCGCACGATCTGCAAGAGATGGACAGCATTCGCACGGTGGCCTCGACGCTCGCTGTGGTCATTGAGCGGGTCGGCGCACGTATTAAGCCGTACGCAGGCGCCGTCGCCGAGATGCTGCCGGGACTCTGGTCAATCGAGGACCCCAGTGCGCGCGCCAAGCCGAGCCTGCTTGAGTGTCTGTGCAAGCTGGTCGAAGCGTGTGCGCCGCGCCTGCAGGACGAGCCGCTGCTCACTCACTTGCATGCGCTCGTCGCATACATGGTGCGCGCGAGCCTGGAACCCGAACTGAGCCCACTGGTCGGCTACGACGCGCTTCTGCTTTGGGCGCGCACGCTGCAAGCGTCGCCGCAGCTCACTCCGCCGCTCGTACCGCTCTTGGAGCTCGCTGCACCGCACGTAACGCAGCCGGACTTTGGGCCGCTGCTGTGCCGCGTGTGGGAGGAGTCGGTGGTACTGGCGCCCACCGACACGCTGCAGATGTATGCGCCTGCGATGTACGCAGCACTCGCGAGCGTGCTGAGCGTGCCAGACAGCCCAATGCTCCTTGGCCCGGTTCACGCGCTCGACGCGCATGTACGGGTGCTCGACGCGGCCAGCCTCGGGACTCTTGCGGAAATCTTGCACGCGACGGGCCTAGGCACCGCGCTGTTCTCGGCGCTCTTGCGCGAAGAGTCGTTCCCGATGGGCTGCCACGTCGCGACAGCCGTTGCGCGCCTCGCCGTGTACCTGCCGCAGCCCTACTTCCACGAGCTGGTGCGCGCGAGCCGTCAAAGCAGCGACCTGGCGTGGCCTGCGCTCCTGGAAAAGCTTGTGAACTATGAGCAGAGCATGGCGCTGATGCGCCCACGCAAGCTGCTTGCGCTTGCGATGGCCAGCATCCTGCAAGGCGCCGCAGAGCAGGACACGGATGTGCTGACCTGCGTGCCGTCGATCCTTGGTGCGTGGACCGAGCTGCTGGGCGAAGTCGTCGAGGACGCGCATGGTCATGCAGAGGTATACGAGCGTGAAGAGTCGCCGGACCGGCCGCTGGAGGCGGGCGACGAGGAAGACCTCCTTCTTGGCGACGACCTGGGCGGGGCTCTGCAAGACGACTCGCCTGCGGCCGCCCGTTCTGCGGCATTGCGCGCACGAGACGTGGTGCAGATGGTGCCGCTGCGCCCATGCCTCGCCAACACGCTGAATGTCGTCTTGTCGAAGCATCCGGTGGGCACGCCTCCCGGCGACGTGCTGCACCAGGCGCTCAGCAGTATGGACCCGCTGGTTCTCGACGTGCTGCAGCGCGACCTCAATCAGCCGGCTGCCTCTAGTACATAGGGAAGGAGGTGTCGTACTCGGCATAAGCGCGCAGTCCGCCGGTGACATTGAAGCAGTTAGGCAGAGCAAGCTGCTGCACGGCCGCGCGGGAGTCGTTACCGCGACGGCACACGACATAGATAGGCCGCCCTTGTGCAGCCTCCGTGATGCGCGCTCGCGCCCTCGGGAGATCGCGGCGCATCGAGTCCCAGTCGATGTCTGTGTGAGTGTAGCGACGTACGGAGAGAATGAGGAAGTGACGTGATGGCAAACTCGTGCGAAGGACGCACATCGACGATCAGTGCATCAGTGCCCTGCACATGGTTAACGTCAATGCTCGGCACGTGGATGGGCGCCACTGCAGATGCACAGAAGGACACATAGTCCTCGTCAGGGAGATGCACGATCTTGTTGGGCACCTGATCGGCATCGCCGCACGCTCGGCACGTACGCGTCTGCCGCGGACGCACACGAACGCACCGCACCGCTTGAGTGTCCATCGGCGTGAAAAATAGCAGATTGGGCGTCGTATCACCGAGCCCTGTGAGCAGTTTGATCGTCTCGAGCGCCTGCCAGGTGCCCACAATGCCTGTCACACATCCCAGCACACCGCCATCATCGCAGCTCTGCGTGTGTTCGGGCCGGGGCGCCTCAGGGAACAGGCACCGGTAGCAAGGCCCGCGTCGTCCGTCGGCCAGCGGTCGGTGCAGCACCATCAACTGGCCCTCGTACCCCTGCGCCGCGCCGCTGACGACGGGCTTTCCAGCCAGCACACCGGCGTCGGATATCAGGTACCGTGTCATAACATTGTCCGTGCAGTCAAGGATCACGTCGTGGCGCTGTGCATACATGAAGGCATTGTCAGCGCGCAGTGCGCACGCGACTGCCTCAACATGCACATGGGGCTGCAGGAGTGTGATGGCCGCGGCGATAGAGGCCGCCTTATTCGTTCCAACGCGCTCATCGGTGTGCAGGACCTGTCGCGAGAGGTTGCTCGTCTCCACAGCGTCCGCATCCATCACGGTGATCCATCCTGTTGTTAGTGGGATGCACATACCGACACCTGCAGAGGCCAAGTACTGCACGGCGGGGCACCCAATCCCACCAGCTCCAATGACCAGTACACGCGCATGCTTCAGCTCGAGCTGGGCCTGCGAGCCGAAGTGTGGCAGGATCAGCTGCCGGCTGTACCGCGCCAGCTCCTGCCGTTGCATGTGGAGAAGCTGCGTGACGGTCTTTGTCGCCACGTGCACGTGCACGTGGGACAGCCCATGGATCCACGCGTGGGGATCTCGCCTCGGCCTTGGCTCTACGCTACCGTCTCGACGACGGTCACCTACAGCATGCTCCGTGGCGAAGATGTTGGTGTGCTAGTGCACCAGGCGCTTACGGGGCACCATGCTGTTCTTTTTGCCAAGTTTTTTATTCTTATTCAGTTCGTCTACCAAGTGTTCGCCATATTCGTGTTTAACGGCAAGAGCGACGACCAGGCACGCAAACGCTCGTGGATTATCACGACGTTCAGTGCATTCTGCTCGTCGATCGTCGCTATTCCATTTGCCTTTGACTTGATCTGGTGCCGCTTGGACTGGACTAAGGTTACGCCGCACAGCGAGACCGTGGCCGATCCGCTGGCCGTGTTTTTCCTCGCGTATCTGGTATCAGACCTAGTCACAGGCTTTTTGTGCTACCGGAACCATGTCAACATGTCTAGCGGATGGGTCCATCATACCCTGTATGCTCTATTCACCATCTTTTGGCTGCGCCGCGGCTGGAGCCACGGCTTCGCGACCGCGTTGCTGATGGAGCTGCCGACGTGGATCATGGGCATCGGTAATCTGCATCCACGGCTGCGCTCCTACTGGGCATTTACGATTTCGTTTTTGGCAACCCGTATTGTATTCCATTCCATGCTCATATATTCACTCATTGTCCCGAGCGGTCGCTACGTGAACAAAACGGTACCGAGCCTGGAGCCCTTGGTGTTCTGTGCGCTCGCGCTGCCCATGCACTTGATCTGGGCCTACAAATCGGTACGAGGCCTGCGGCGCCGTATGAAGAAACTCAGAGCCGAGGCACGCGCGCGTGAAGAGGCCCAGCGTGTCGCTATCAGCGAAGCGACGCGCCTACTCGACAGTGCTGACGAGCTCGAGCAAGGCGAGGACGTGACCCACGCAGGTGCGCCCCGCTCGCGCGTCACAATGCCCACTACCGATGCCGCTGCGCGTGCCCGCGATATGGTGTCGCATGCGGTGCGTCTGCTGTGGTACAGTGCGCCTCAGGCTTGGCGCCGGGCGTACCAGGAGGAGCTCGAGTTCAACAAGTTGCAGGGCATCGACCCTGCATCGCTCCGCCACAGCACTCTTGTGCGTCGCGCACTTGCACGGCAACTGCTCCAACGCGACAAACGCGGGCACAATGTGCCGCTGGTCGGCGAAGACGACGAAGACGATCTGGAGGACTGGATGTCGATTACCTCGCTCAACAGCTTGGACCAGCCCCGCGCCCCTGTTGGCCGCAAAGTGAATCTCGGGCGCGGTATCAACATTCATGTACCACGCGAATTGGACCCCATCTTGAACGGCCAAAAGTACGTGGTGAGCGAGTACCCCGTGGACCGTGAGGCCAGCGGCACACGACGCCAGCGCCTGGTAGGACAGATGCGACGACGTTTCGAAGTGGCCCGCCGCGATATGGTCGTCTTTTGAAGGCCCTGTTCTTTGTATTGTAGAGGGCTGCGCCCTCCTCGTCTTTCCATTACCGGTGACGCACGTAGTGCATGTCGCAGTAATCATTACATTTGTTCAATAGACCAAATGGTGCCAGAGCAGGTTTCCATCGTGCGCCTCGATGCGCTCGCCCTTAGTACCAAATATTGTGTCCCATACAGTACTCTGCTTGCCGTAGTTGTACGATTCGCGCCACCCGTGGCGGTGGTGCAAGTCGTGATCTTCGCTAATGAGCTCCATGCCAAAGGGGCGGAGGTAGGGTCCAGTGAGGATGGAACCGTACCAGAGACGGATGCCGCTGTGGCCATGCAGCTGAATCGAAATATGGATGATCATCCACGTCATAAACACATCAAAGGGCACGGGGAATGTGAACCACGTGAGCGTTGGGGCCCCCACAATGTCAAAGACCTCCTGCAACTGACCTGCATAGCCAAGCAGCAATGTCGTAGGCGCCTTGGTCGTGTGGTGCTGGCGGTGCAACTTCCATAGTGATTCGCCCTCATGGCAGACCCGGTGCGCCCAGTAGTAGTAAAAGTCCTCCACAAGCGTAAAGAAAAAGAGCTGCAGAGGCGCCCACAGCGTCATTGAAGGCGGAGCAGCTGGATCGTACGTGAGAAACACGACCATAGCTGGGCGGAACACGAGGCCACAGACGACCTCAGTCACAACCTTTGGTACCTCCGAATACGGGATGGTGTCACGCCCCACGCCACCATTGAAATACCCGTACTTGCGCGCCAAATGATTTAGGAAAGAGACCCAATGGAGACCAAAGGTCAACGAGAAGAGCACAAGACTAATCCACATGGTCCATGACCCTATGTGGTACTCGGGATTCATATAGTATAGGTAAGAACGAAACAGAAAGGGCGCTAGAGCCCATGGAGCCAGGTAGAGCGCTTGGTTCCACTCACGAAACGCAGGTACAGAATCAGTGAGCTTGGTCGGGTGGACATCCTCGGACGCCGGAGGAAGGACGTTTAAGCGCTTGACAATACGATGAAGCAGCGGAAGCTGCGTTTCTTGCGTCCAAGTGTCTGTGTGTGGCGCAGGATACATGAGATAGAGACGCTGCGCTTGGGGCGGTAATTTATATAATTGTTCCTTGGCGATCCGGAGGCCGCATACCCCACGCCGCCGGTTGACGCTCGGACAATCACGTGAAAATCGACCGTGGCGCCAAGGCGCCCGAATGAACACTAGCAATCTACAATAGGTAATCGCCACCATAGCCAACAAGTAAAACCAGAGTAAGAAGGACCGTGGCCAGTGATCCATACGTGAAAGATGGCATGAATGTGGCCCCATTCTGGCCAAATTGAAGTCCTTCAATCAACGAATCCGAAGAGGTCACCGTGGTAGTTGAACGCGAACTCGACGGCGAGGACGTAGGGGAAGAAGACGAGCTTGTAGAGCTCGATTGCAAAGATGCAGAGGAAGACGTCGTGAGTAGCAATGGAACGCCCGCAGAGTTGCGCGATGACATGGAAGAGGATGACGAGGACGTTGACGGAGAGGTCGAAGACGAGGTCGACGAGGACGCGGCCGACGAAGACTTCGAAGACGACGCACGAGCAGGATTCGCCATACCAGCATTAGCAAATGGAGCCTTTACTGAGCCCTCTAGTTCCGAAGAGGCAAACGGCTTGCACTGACTCACAGGCGGCGCAGGCTTGGGCGGGGGTATTGACTGGCCCTGGAGTGTTTGCGACTGGAAGAAAGTAGAAACAACGCCATTCTCCGTGTATACACCCACGATCTGTGCCGAATCGCCCTCGCATGACTCAAAGTCGTTGCCATCGTCAGGCCCAGTGGGCATATTGAAGTTGCAGCCCAGTTCATCGTAGATATTTTTGCAGTAGTCCCATGCCGAGTTGCTGTCCTTACATACGCGAAGACAGTAAGACTTGGGGTCCATAAAGCTATGCCATTCGTGCGCCTGAACAAGCTTGTGCCCAAAAGCATTCGTAAACACGAGACCGCCGATAGGATTTCCCATCCCGTCTTCGCCATGAGGATCTAGCTCGCCACCACCGCCATCACTGTTGATGAACATCTTCGAGAAATCGGCCATGCCGCTCACCTGCACATAGTTGGGGGTCTTGACAAAATGAACGCTCTTGAGTGTGCCCGGCGGTATGACGCGGGTCCCTCGGCCCGACTTTGTGCAATAGCTCACAACCTTCCGCTCAGCGGCGCCAACACCCTCCATACCAGGGCCTGGCGCACCCCATAAGCAAAAGTCTGTTGCAGAGTTCACATACAAGTTCTGGCACTCGGAGTTGGGGTCTGACCCTTCCCCACACGCATTGGTACCAGCCTGACCTTTCTCTGAGATTTTTGGAAGATTAGAACCAGGTACATAAGTAGCCGAATATTGTGCATTCACATTAAAAGCACCGGTAAGCAGTAGTGCCACAGCTACTAGGGTCCACAAGCTTTTCATTGTAGTCCCGGAAGAGAGCTCAGAACGACGCGACTCTGGCATGTGGAGGCGACTCAGCCGGCGCGCGAAAAATTGGGGCGCACGTCGCGAAACCAGCGACTAAAATTACACACGTGGTGAGTGCCATGTGGCCCCACATGGTACAAGATCATCTTGATCTTGGTTTTGTAATCACGCCACGGTATCGAAATGAGCACGTCATTGACGTGCGCATGTCACCATGCAGCGGGTACGACGCTGGGATGTTGTGTGATGATTCGCAATTTGGGAGTCGGGCAATGCTTATAAACGACGAGCAGCGAGTTGCCAGTGCGACAGCTGCCCCCTGCCATGACGAGTGCTCCCTCCAAGATTGAGATACCTCCTTGGAATCCCCCCGCGCCGTCCAAGAAGGACGATTTTGACTGGGCGCCTCTACACACGCTTGACTTGTCGCTTATTACCGGCGATGAGTTTGACCAGGTACCGGACGATCTGGTCAAGCATGTGGGTGATGCTTTCTCCAAGGATGGCTTCATGTATGCGATCAACCATGGCCTTTCTTATGAACAGGTGCTGCGTCAGTTTGCCATTGGCCAGTACGCCTTCGACAATGTCACCGACGAAGAGAAGCAGCGCTGCGTGGCCGACATGCTGCATGGTGGTAGCTTCGTGGGCTACAAGCCTATGGGTCACTGGCAGATCAACGGTGTCAAGGACCGCATCGAGCAGCTCAACTTTGGCTCGCAGACCTTCACACCTGAGCAGCGCCAGCGCTTCCCTACGCAGATGCAGGCCCTGATTGAGGAGATCCATGCGTTTGCTCGCTACAACCACGATGTGATTCTCCGCAAGATTTTGGCGGTCCTCTCTCTCGTACTTAAGCTGCCTGTGCACACGCTCTGGAACCTCTCTCGCGACCATGAGACCAAGGGTCTTGACTTGCTTCGTTATGCCCTATACCGCCCGCCGCCGAAGGAGGATGACCAGGCCCTGGGCGGCGTGCGTCTTCAGGGTCACAGTGACTTTAACAGTGTCACGATTCTCTGGTCGCAGCCTATCACGTCCTTGGAGGTGCTCATGCCTGACAACAAGTGGCGCATGGTCCGCCACCGTCCGAATGCCATTGTACTCAACATGGGTGATGCAATCCACTTCCTGTCGGGAGGCTACCTGAAGCAGACGATCCACCGCGTTATTGCTCCTCCGGAGGATCAGCAGCACCTTAACCGCCTGGGTGTGTTCTACTTTGCTCTATTCAATGACGATGTTCCTTTGGAGCCTCTGGTCCAGTCAGAACTGGTCAGGAAGGCGTACGAGGGCAAAGACTTCTGGGCCGAGCGACGGGCTCAGGGGCTGCCACCGCCCACTGCGGGCGACTGGGAGCGCATGCGTGTACGGGCCTATGGTCAAGGCGGCCAGAAGAAGGGATTGGATGGCCACGACCACGAAAAGATCGCTGGCGTGGATGTGACGCTGTATAACACCGTTGAACAGCCCGTGCCCAAAGTCGGACCGGCTGAGCGGGTGGGGCACAGCCTGCCGGCTGTGCCTGTTGCGGCCAACTAAGTGATGACCTACTATTTTTTCAACACTGCTCCTGTATAATACTCTACTTTGAGCGAACATGACCCGATACAGCCTCAACGCTGTTTGTAGTTGATAGTGCAAATGTTTGTGATGCATCCAGCGGCTTATGTGGAGACGGACGGTCCGCTGAGCCTAACGACGATGTCGTTGAAGAGCAGCTCATCCGCTGCCAAGCGGATCATGACCGAAATGAAAGAGATGCAGGCAGATGATAGCTCCGAGTTTACAGCAGCGCCTCTAGAGGTACGTAAGACGCAAAGCTGACGACGAGGAAAATATCTTTGAGTGGCACTTCACGCTGAGGGGACCTGTCGATTCGCCCTTCGCGGAGGGTCTATACCACGGAAAAATCCTGCTACCTACGGATTATCCATTCCGACCACCGCATATCGTGTTTCTTACACCCAACGGCCGATGGAAGGTTGACACCAAAGTAGGTCCAGATGACTGACGGCTAGGTCTGCATTTCCTTCACTGGTTTTCATGAGGAGAGTTGGCAGCCTGCATGGGGCATCCGAACAGCCCTCCTGGGTGTACAAGCCCTCATGGTATCAAGAGGCGATGAGGCTGGTGCAGGGGCCTTATCGAAATCGGACGAAGATCGCGAGGCACTCGCGAAACAGTACGTATGCGTCGCCTGACGGCGAGATCGCTCCACTGGACCTGCCCCCAGTGCCGGCAGAGCAATGCAGAAATCCTTCAAGACCGCCCGCGTCCGCATGTCGTTTCAGCAGCGATGCTACCTGGTACCCCCAAAGCTGCTGCACAGCAGGAGAAGGGACAAGGGCCGGCACAGGCCGATGCCCGGCCTCAAGATACCACGCCTGCATCCGCCCCGGAGAATGCGCCTATTCCATCACACAATGACAGGCCTCGCGACGAAGAGGTAGACAACGTCGACCGCCCTGTATTGCAGAGCACAAAGCCGCCGACGCCGGCGCCCACGCTAGACGGGCCCCCACTCCCCGCCCCCGGGCTGCCACTCGTGGCAACAGCCCTTCAGCGTCGAGAGCTCTCTATGTTACAGGCCCAGATTGAGTCATGTCGGCGGATTCTGCTGCTCCTAGACTCTTTGATGGGCCTTGTGTGTGCACTTCTGGTGCTTCTCATCCTAAAGAATCTGTAGATATTACTTTCTGCTCCGACGCGACCTGACTGCCTTTTTCTTCGGCGCCGACGTTTGTGGGAGCCAGTCGTTCTCTTTGGCGGGCTCCGGCAAGCCTTGTGTGACGCGCGCCTGTGCGGCGGTGATCTCCTCTGCACTGACTTGCTCGCCCGCACGTATCCGTGCCACCAGCTCGGCGGGCAAGGCGACGCGTTGTACGTTGGTTTCTGGGTCAGTCAAAAGCACGTACGGAAGCCAGGCGCGCCGCGGCCTAGACCGGTGCGTGGATCATAGGCACCCGTAGACTTGGAGGAGCGTTGCCTGCGCGGCCAAAAGACCCAAGACACGAGGGCCAGGGCCGCACAGATGGCAATGCCCAGGGGGCTGCGTACGTATAAGTCAAGGCGGCCCGCTAGGTACGTACATGGAGCGTTCCCAGTCCATGGAAGTGGAGTGGAACTACGTCCGTGCCTCCATTATTGGGAGGTCGAGGTATGTGGGGATCGCCGCCGGTGCAGCAAGGACTAAAGGCACTTTCGAGCATGGCGCAAGCGGACATTGCTACATTTGCCAATGGGTGTTTCTGGGGGACGGAGCACATCTACCGCAAGTATTTTAGTGGCAAGGGCCTACTGGATGTGAAGGTGGGCTTTATCGGTGGCAAAAAGGACTTTCCCAATCCGACCTACCGCGATGTGTGTACGGGAAAAACGGGCCACGCCGAAGCGGCCCAGGTAGTGTTTGACCCTGTACGTGCGCTTGACTGACCACAGGCGCAAGTGTCCTACGCCGAGCTAGTCGAGTTTTTTTACCGCACGCATGATCCCACGCAGGTGAATGGCCAGGGACCCGATATTGGGACGCAATATCGTAGTGCGCTCTTTCCTCACACAGATGAGCAGGAGAGGACGGCAAAGAGGGTGACGGAGGAAGTGCAGGCAAAGCATTTTCAGCCGAAAGGCAGCCAGATCGCCACACAGATTGAGCGACTGCCCGTGGAGGATTTGTACGTGGACTATCTAACGCCAGCTTTGTGGCTGAGGACTACCACCAGGCGTACTTGATCAACAACCCGAGCGGGTACCACTGCCCGACGCACCGCCTATGGTGGTAGTCGATCGTAGATGTGCGCGGGGTATCTAGCACGTGATGTACATACCCCCTGGCTGCGCCCCGTTCCCTAGAACCTTATGTCGTCGATGTCTGCGATGGCGCACCGACCGGTGGTCGGCACCGGCCTAGGTACGTAGGAGTGCCTAACTCTAGCGTCGTGCTGCACGGTTGTCTCTGTGGCCGGCGTGCTGATCTTGACTGTCTTTGGATGGGGATTCACCCACAACTGGGAGGCGTTTATGGGGTCTACCGAGGACCCTGAGGACGGCGTGGCGGCGGGTATGACCTGCTATGGTGCTGCCTTTGTGTATCTCCTGTTCATTGTCTTCTGTGTATGCCAGGTGGGTGTGAACAGGCGTTACCAGCGCATTCAGATCTAAGTGTATATTACATGGGCATACCCAGCGTGGGTGAGTCGAGCAAGTGACTCTTGGCATAGTGTGGAAGCGGCGAGGTGGGGGACGGCTGCATCGATGGCCCCAGGAAGGAGGAGGTGCCTCCGTGTATGGACATCCGGGAGCTAGCTCTTGTGACAGGGTCCGCCAAGGCACGCGTGAGGCGCTCGATGCGCTCCTGCGCCCTATCCTCTGTATACAGGCACGCCAAGATGTGGATCATCTGGGTTAGGTGCGGGCGGAGAGAGGTCGTAGCATCCAAGGGCTCAAAGTCCACACGACTCGCGAGCGAATATAGCCAGTCGCAGACCGGCAGCACAACCTGGTCTCGAAACGCTAGCAGCAGCACGCGCCGCACGTCCATAGCGGGCGGCAGAGGGCATGCGTGCTCGGAGAAAGACGAGTCCCCCTTCTCCAATACGCGCGACGCTGAGCGGCTCCTCTGCTTCGACGAAATCGTGGCGAGGACCTGCCAACTGTGTAGCTTGGTTTCCAGGGGCAGCATACTCGCATGCACATACGGGAGTACCGTATCGTAATAGTGCAGCCACATCCGCACCAGCTCGCGAGCACGGTGTGTGCCTTCGCACTGCTGCAGCTGCATGTTGACACCCATCAACCCCGTCGATATGAGCTTCTGGAGGTGGTCTTCCAGCAAGGCTGGCGCCTGGTCGGGATCGCGCTCAAACTGGAAGCGAATGTACGTCTCCATACTGTCGCTCACCGACTCGATACGCAGGTCGCCTGCCTGTTCGTAGAAGAGGGGGAGCAATCGCACGCAGATGCTCTGCCATAGCGCCTGGGGCGGCGGAGCACTGGCACTGGGAAGTGTGTTGCCACTGTTACCAAGACTCGTACTGGACGGAAAGTGTCCCAAAATGCTTTGAGCAAAGGCGCTCACATTGCTTAACGTCGATGTGTCTGTCCGAGGAAACGACGACGAGGACGGTGTAGAGGCGACACTGCCGCGCATAGACAGAGGGACGACTGACGGCATGTCCGTCCGCAGATTGACAGAGGGTGTCTGTAAGCTGCGCGACGACGCTCTGGAGCTTAGCGCAGTCCCGCTGGGCTCCGTGACGCGAGCCAGGAGTGGCGACGACGCCATGTCCGAGCCGTCGCTCATGTCGGGCCACTCCACCACGGGATCCCACTTTTCAATGGAGCGCAGCATGGTCGACATGTCATACGCTTGTAGATGCTTGGAAGACTGCGACGCGCTGAGTGGGCGCGACTGCGTGTCTCGGTGCCCATGGAGAGAGAGGCCGAATACGCTTTCCATAGGCCGGATCCGGAGAGGACTGGAGCCCGACATGAGGCTGCGCGGCCCGTCCGCTTTCGCAGCGATGCCTGAGGCCGGGAGAGAGGGCGGTTCGGGCGCGTCTTGGGTATGCAGGGAGAGGCGCGAGACGGACGGCAGCATCGGCTCTGCGGACTCTGGCAGAGTGGGCGAAACGACGCCAAGAGGGAGCTGCAAGGGCGTCGGCTGGAGGTGCCCTGATTCACACAGCGTGCAGATGAGCACTTGGAGGCGCTCGTGCCCTGAGCTCTCGGTCAAGTCCATGTACACCTGGTGGAAGGCGGCGGGGAGCAGGGGGCTCGTGCGAATCGCCATGGGTCGGTCGTGCGCCGTGCGCAGTGTCGCTGGGTCGGTCCCATGGGCGGCCAAGAGGCTCTGGAGAAGCTGGCATAAGCGGCGCATGCATACCTTGTCGGCCATGTGAGCGCCGGTGACGAGCGCCACATGGCTGGGGGACGATGTGCGCAGCCAGGGCAAGAGGAGCGACGTGATGGCCTGCATTGCCCGCACGTCGAGGTCGTCCGAATCGTCCGCGAGCGGAACCACAGGGTACGTTTTGTGCACATGCTTTAGGTCCGGCGAGTCTGCGTGAGCGGTCGAGCGTACCTCCCACATCGCTCGCCACGTCCGACGAGGACGGCAGGTCACGCAGCAGAGGCGTGAGGTGCGGCTTGGTACACTTTTTGTGTCGATTGGCCTGCGTTAGACGGCGCGCGCACCTCGACGACTTTCTCGCTGGTCAGGCTCGAGAGGGGATCAGGCGCCGAGTACACCTCGTCCCAGGGTGTAGCAGCCAGTGCCGAGGCCAGCAGCAACGACTCATGTGAGTGGGGAAGCGTACCTGCGACGACCAAGGCGGAGAGGTGTCGGTGGCCAGCGTACTGTGCGTGGATCCACCCGCATGATGGACAATGGTCACATAGGCCCCGCCCATCCGCGCTGCTGCCAAGGTGCACGGTGCCAGGCGGAGGAGGGGGTGTACGAATGTGGAGACGGCCTGGTAGGCTGTGTCCCTAAAATGGGAGGCCCTTGCTTCTCGACGTCGAGCGCCATGCTGGGGCGATCGCAGAGCCTGCGAGACGAACGCAGGCGGCCTGCTGGTCTGTCGACGTACCAGCGCCTATCGATGGTGGGCCCGCGGTCCAAGGAAAACGTGCCGCCCATGACGGGGCAGGCCGCGGCCAGCGCGCGCCCCGCCACCGGGGACCCTGAGGCGCCGCCCGTGCGGCCGCTGCAAAGCAGGGACCCCAACAGGATGGGCCATGGTGCGCACCCGAGCGCCAAGCCCGCCATATACCCGTCGCCGGCTGCACAGACGCTAGGGCCCCCGCCGCCTAAGCCCGCTGCCTTGCAGCGCTCCGCCACCGCCGTTCCGGGGGCGCACACATGGCGCCCCGTGTCCTCCAAGCACGAGAGTAACGCGTCGCATCCGCTGCAGCAGCCAGTGTATCAAGCGCCAGGCGACCGCACGAGGCCCGCGCCCAGGATCTCCGCCACCGCCGGCGGCCCGTCGGTATTCCGAAGTACGAGCCTGCGCTCCTACTTCCAGCCGCCAAAGCGGCTTGCGCCGCAGCCGTCGCTGGCGCAGGAGCACACGCCTGCGACGAGCCGCACGCCCATGTCGTATACGCTCGCAGGCGACGACTTGGAGGCCGTACTCAGAAAGGGCCTCGAGGCCGTCAGGCGGAGACAGGGGCAGGCAGGGAGCGAGTGGCGCGCGACGCCGGCGCACGAGGCGTCGCACCGAGGCCAGCATGCGCGGCTGGGCGACCAGTCGCTGCAGCAGCTGGCGTCCTCGTCGTATGCGCATGTGGTCCCTGCATGCAAGAGCATCAATGCGGAGCGCCGGCCTGAAATCCGGCACGCGCGCCACCACTACGCACCGCACATATTCGAGAGTCACTCTGCGGAGATCTACGTAATGCGATAGATAGAGCTCAAGTGGCGACGCAGCGGTCGGCGCCTAGATGCGCTTCTCAGCGCGGTCCTCGCCTTTTTGCTTGTTCAGGTCTCTCCATTGCTCAACAAGGCGTGATGTCTGTGGTCAGCGTGTGTGCACCTACCGCGTCGGTAAGAGACTCGCGGTCGGGGCTGCCGTATGGAATCTGCGTGAGCCCGCTGCGACGTACCCGCTCCGTGTAGCCAAGGCGGCTCACGTACACGGCACCTGTGAGCCAGACACCCCAGCCCTGCTATTAGCTGTGCGCACGCACCATCACACCCACGAGCGCCAGGACCGCGGCACGGTGAAGATAGTCGACCAGCGGCTTGCGCACCATCGACGGAGGAGGGCGGCCAGGGCCCGCGAGGCCTCCACTTGGCCCACGGCGGGCGGCGACTACGAGCTACGTCCCGAGGACCGGCACATCGCCGACGAGGGCGTCCTTGGCGCCGATATAGCGCTCCTCGTTGGACTGGATGAGAGCTGCCTCGTCCAGATTGCGCTGCTGACGAATGAAGGCGAGCTGCGATGGGCGGAGGGTGGCCAGCACCATGTCGAGGCGCGGCGTGTCCACGCGCGTGCGGCGGGCGCGGCGCACTACGTTCACGAACAGGGGCTCGATTTCCATGGGGCGTGCGCGCTCCATGTCGATGAGGATGCTTGGCTTGAAATCGGGGCGGAAGCTAGCAAAGGTAGGCGCCTGGAGGATCGCTTTCGGGTCGCGGACCACGCAGAGCTGCGCCGGCGAGCAAGCGAGCGTGGCTTGGAGCACGTTGTCAATGTGCGTTGCCGGGAAGCGGTCGTTGTGCAGGCCCGAGGCGCGTGCGACGTCGAGCAGCTCGAGCAGGAGGCCACGCACGACGCCGAGCGTCGTGTCGATGGCGTCGGCCTGGAGCAGCTCAAGCACGGGGCGGCGCGCCAGCAGCGACGCGGCGCCCCAGCTTGCGTTCCACAGCAGCTTGCTCCAGCGGTCGGGCGCGATGTCGTCGCTGACCGCGGCGTGCGAGCCGCCGCGCGCGGCCAGCTCGACAAAGGCGGCGTTCGCCTCGGCGAGGCCGCGCGGCACCTCGCCGTCCTGCGGCGACGGGTACGTGCCGGTCCGCAGCGCCTCCATGTGGCTGTGCTCGATCGAGTGGCCGTCGGGCGACATGGTCACGGCGACCCATGTGAGGCCGCTGAGGATCCCGCGCGCGAGCGGCGCCTCGCTCAGGACGAGGCGCTGGTGCGAGGCCTCCTCGATGTCAATGCCGTTCTGGATGAACACGAGCGTCGGCAGGTGCGCCGGCTGCAGCGCGCGGTTGCGCTCGAGGTACGGACGCACGACCTCGTGGTTCGGATTGACGTCCGGAAGGCACTTGAAGCAGCACACCACGTCTGTGTGAGTAGCGCAACGTACAGTCCAGTGGCACCGGCGCCAGCTCGTCGGGCGAGCGCACCACGCGGTCGGGGCGCCAGCCGCGGTGCGTGCCATACTTGTCCGAGTAGATATCGATGCCGCGCTCGCGCACGACATCGTAGTTGCTGCGGCATACACACGTCACATGTGCGCCGCCCTTCTGCAGCAGGTACGCGTACAGGACGCCGACACTGCCTAGGCCAAGAAGCAGGACCTCGGGGCGGGGCGGCGACGAGGCAGAGGGCATGGGCCCTAGCGTGGCCCGCGCCGCGGGGGCCACGCTTCCTCACGTGCCACGGGCGAGCGATGCCGCCGGTGTCGAAAGCGCAGCAGCGGCAGGCGCAGGCGGCCGCCGAGGCCCTGGATGCCTACTTTGCGCGTGAATATGGCGCCGAGCGCTGGGCCAGCCTGCGTGCGCGCCTGGTGCTCCCGACCGAGTACGCCGCGCTGATCAATGCGTATGCGCCGGCCGCCGAGGTGGACCGCGCCTTGCTCGCCGAGGCCCCGGTGGGGTCCTATGCGCTCCTGCGCCTGCCGGCCCTGCCGGAGCGGACACGCAGCGAGGTGCCTACGCGGCTGCTATGCCTGACGCGCGCCGCACTCGCGCCGGGCGAGCGTCCGTTCCCGCCGCCGCGCCCCGCCGCTGCCGAAGACGCACAGCACCGCGTGCACACGCACTGGAACTTGGACGCCGCGTCGGTGCTTGCGGCGCACTGCCTCGATGTGCGGCCGGGGCACGCGGTGCTCGACCTGTGTGCGGCGCCTGGCGGAAAGAGCCTGACCCTCGCGCAGCAGCTGTGGCCCGAGTGGTATGCGGACCGCGCTGCGCGCGCGCCGGGCTCGCCGTCGGTGCTGCACGCCAACGAGGTGGATGCGCCGCGGCACCGGCGCCTGCGCGCGAACTTGCAGGCGTACCTGCCGCCGGCGCTCTTTGACGAAGGGCTCGTCGAGACGCTGCGCATCGACGGCACGTCGCCGCGCGCCGTGCACCTGTTTCCCCTGGGCGAGGGCGGCTATGACCGCGTACTACTGGATGCGCCGTGCTCGTCCGAGCGCCACATCCTGCATGCGCATGTGCGTCATCAGAAGTCGGGCACGGTCGCCCCTGAGATGCTCGCGTGGAAGCCGACGCTCACGCGCTCGCTCGCCAAGACGCAGCTGGCGCTCTTGCGCACAGCGTGGCATGCACTGCGGGGGGGCGGCAAGCTCGTGTACGCGACGTGCTCGCTGAGCCAGCACGAGAATGATCAGGTCGTCAGCGCCTTCCTGCGCGCGCTCGAGGGGCCGCCGCCCAGCCTTCTCAAGACGGAGGCTCTTGCAGCGTTCTGCGAAAGGACCCAGTATGGCTACTTGGCCCTCCCGGACCACACGCCGCCCGGCGCCACGGCGCCGTCGCCGTGGGGCCCGCTGTACTTCAGTGTGCTCACGAAGCCGTAGCCTCCACATGAACCACACGTACCTCGCCGTGGACGCCGGCGGGACGCGGACGCGCGCCACGCTCGTTGGTGCGGACGGGCGTGTGTGCGGACGTGGCGCGGCGGGGCCGGGCAACTGGGCCGTGCAGGGCCGCGACGCGTGGGCTGCGGCGATCCGCGCCGCGGTGGCGGAGGCGTGCGCGTCGACGGGCGGCGTCCCGCGCGGCACGCACGTCTGGGTCGGCACGGCGGGCGTGCCAGCGGGCGAGCGGGACGAGGCGGTGGTGGCGCTCGTATCTGAGCTGGTCCCCGGTGCCCATGTGCGTGTGTCGAACGATGCCGAGCTCCTGCACCGGCCCGCGCCACGCACGTGCGTCGTGGCCATCGCTGGCACAGGCAGTGTGGTGCTGGCCATCGACACGCACGGCCGCGTGCAGCAGTGGGGCGGCCTCGGGTGGCTCTTGGGCGACGAGGGAAGTGCGTTTCACGTGGGCCGCGCGGCCGTGCGCGCCGTGCTCGGGGGAGAGCCGGCGGCACACGCGCTACGCGCGCGCCTCGCGCAGGCGCATCTGCGCGGCGACGACTGGATCCGCTACATTTATGGCGCCGAGGACCCGCGCGCAGTTCTCGCCTCGCTAGCGCCGTGTGTCACGGCCGCCGCCGAGGCGGGGGACCCGGCGGCCGCGGCGCTCCTTCGTGAGGCGACAGCGCCGCTGGCCGCGCTGATCGCCAGCGCTGCCACGCACGAGGCCGACTTGCGCCTGGGCGGCGCGCTCATGCAGGTGCCATGCTACCGGCAGGCGCTCCTATCGCACCTCGGCGGCGTCTCGTTCGCGAGCGTCGAGTGTGTGTCGGTGCCCAGTGAGTACGCGGCGCAAACGCTGCGGTTGATGCATACTATACATTATTCCATAGGGGACAGCTGATTCAGCTGGAAGAAACGCTTCGCCAAGCGGCGCGGCACGCTCGGAGGGCGCGGCGACGAGCCGATCGACGTAGCGGCATCCCCAGTCGTCGTCGACGGCTCCTTCTCGGGCGCCTCGAGACCCGGCTCGGTCGAGCCGGAGTCCATCGAGGAGCGCGACGAGCGCGAGCGCGTCGACGCCATCGGGCGGCTGCCCGCCAGGGACGCCCATGGCGGAGTGGGGCTGAGGGTGGGCGACGGGGCCTCGCTGTCGGCCATCGTAGGCCCAGCCTCGTCGGCCGCGCTAGAGCCGCGCTGGTACGTGATCCAGCCGCCGACCTTGCGCCCTAGCGCGTGGCGTGTGAGGGATGTCATGGAGGGGCTGCGGTGCGGCACGCCGCCCTCGGGGCTACCCGATCGGCGGGGTGTCTCTGCGTCGCCGCCGCTGGTGAGCGTCGCGCGCAGTGGCACGAGCAGAGCCGACGAGTTGCGCCGGCTGAGCGACGGCAATGCCTCGCCGCTATCACGCCGAGAATGCGCGGTGCGCGTCGGTGCTGCATCCGTCTCAGTGGACACGGGCGCCAGGACAGGCGACGAGCAGAGCGACTCGGGCGCCGAGCCCAAGGACGCCTTCTCGGCGGTGGGTATGCGCACAGACACGTACTCGCTTCCGCTGAGTCGGTGCAAGCCGACACGGGGGCTGACGAGCGTGGTGTGTGCGCGAGACCCGTCGGTATCAAGCGACGTGCGCGCAGAAATGCACGCATCCGAAAAAATCATGCTGCGGTCCTTGGCCGCGCGCCGCGGCGGCGACTTTTGGCGCAGCAAAATCTCCGAGTGTGTGCTGGATAGGCGCCCACGTCTCTGCTCTGCCTCGGCGAGCGACTGCGTGCTGAGGTACAGCGACAGGGGGTCCAGCTCGTTCTCCCGCTCGGGCGCCGAGTCCCCCTCCAAGTTGCACGGGAACGGGACGTCCATGCCATGCAGGCGGCGTGTGCGAGAGGGCCCCTGCTCCATGACGGTATGCAGGGCCTCTTTCCAGAGCTCGAGCTCCTTGGCCGTCGACGTCATCATCTCAAAGTGGTGCCCACGCACCGAGAGACGGAACGACTGCGGCAGCGCCACCGCGCGACGGTCTGCGTGGGTCACCTTGACGTCGGCCATAGGGAAAAAGAACCGTGGCGCGTAGGTCTGCGACTTGCGCACCTTGAGAATCATAAAGTAGTCGGCGAATAGCACGCAGCCATAGTACTTGATCGCCAGGGGCGTCGTGAGCGGCGCCTTGGTAGGGTGGTGGTATAGCACATCGAGGTTGCCGGCCATTTTCACATCGCCCAGCGATCGGAGAAACGTCGGAGAAAACGCCTCAGACGGTTCCATACGCGAGAGCAGCAGCTCTGAGAGGAGCAGCGACGCGCGCTTGGCACTCGCCCTGTCGACGTCGGCGACGGCCTCGCGCATGCATTCGGCGGCGGTATCTAGCTCGGCACGGCCCACGCCCGGCACGTGCTTGACCAGGTTCTGCAGGATGATCGGATATAGGCAGATGCGCTGGATCGGTTTGATAAAGTAGTCACGAAAGTGCAAACGCTTGTGCTTTTCGGGCGGTGTATCTGAGGCATCGTCCGTAGGCGCCAGCATCGGGTCCTCGTACCGCTGCACGGCCTCCGACGCCCGCTGCTGGAACAGGTCCCACTCGCTGCGGCCCTCGACCGTATCAATGAGCGCGAGCGACTCCTTGTGCTTTGTGCAAAAGTCTTGGTATACGCGGAACTGAGGCGCGAGATCAATGAAAGCTTGGCCAAATGCCCGTGTGGCCTTGTCGGCATCGTCGCTGCAGGCTCGCTCGAGCTCGGAGCGCCCGCTGCTTGTGCCGAGACGCAGCGCAGCCACCGCCGACGACAGGCGCGTGTACAGCGCCGTGTGCAGCGCAAGCAGCGCCGGTCCATTGCGAACGACCATCTGGTAGCGCGCAGGCTCTTCGGCAAAAAACGGCACGGTGCGGAGCTGCTTGAAGAACACATGGTTCAGCACGCTCAGGTCGCGCGCATAGTTCCGCTCCGTCTCCAGCAGCTCCAGAAGCGCGTGCAGGCGCTTGACACGCTTGCGAGTCGAAGCGTCATCCGGCAATGCGTCCTGGGTTGATTCCGCACTCGGCTCCATTCCCGAGACAAGCTGCAGCGCCATGGACGAGTCCATCGCCGAGTCCTGAGAGCCCTTGGTGGACGTGGACGATGTGCGACTGACGTCCGTCTCGAGCTCCGGAGACGACACGCGTTGGTGCGTCGACTCACCCCGCCACATCGATCTAGGGCCGTAGGACTCCTGACTATCGTTGTGCCGCATGGCTAGCCCAGGCGAGTGGCGCGGAGACGCTTGAGTGGGCACATAGAGTATCGAGGGCATAGACTTCAGATCCGAGTATTCCATGCGGATCGGTGCTGCCGGCTTGAGGCCCACGTTCATAGGGGTAGCGAGCACCGACTCGATCGAGTGAGGGGGCAGCTCATGCTCGTCGAGAGGGCCGCGACCGTATGGCGGCGTAGGCACGCTCATGGCCGGTGTCGAAGAATGACACCTTACTGCCAGCCGTCGTCCGTAGCCAGACCTTAGCAGTAATCAGAGCAAGTCCGCCCAAAAATGGCAGACCAGCTCGTCCCACCGCGACGTGGCTCGGAGCAAAAGCTAATCTCCGTCTGGCGGACAAACAAGACCTCCGCGGCGCTCTCGAAATTCTCCAGATGCGCCAGCCATGTGTCGCAACAGGCAACCAGTCATAGATCCCCGTCTCGTGATTGGGTCGCTTATAAATTTGGCTGCACGCTACGCATTCGCCTCTCGACCTATGGACGTGGGCCAATCGTCGGCGGATGGCCTGGCAAGCAGTGCCTGGTTTAGTTAGCACAGCCGCATGGGCCGCCAATACGCCTAGGACACAAAGTGCGCGAGATTGGCTTGGCTCTTTTCCGTCTGAGTCCGGAGGTCGTATTCGCCATTCTGCGTAATGTAGCGGACCCATGCTGTTGTGAGTGACTAGTACATACGCAGTGCCTGGTAGCCGGACTTTTCCACAATCTTCAGGTAGCGCACCTGCACGCCCGACACGGTAAAGTAGGGGATCTCAAACTTGACGTTGATCGGCGTGCGCCGCACAATGCTCTCCTCGTCCCGCACGCTGGGCAGGCCGAAGTGCGCGCGCATCAGATACTCTTTGCCGCCGCCCAGCTGCTTGATCTTCCACACCATGGCCGAGAGCTCCGGCGCGTAGGACACAGAGCCAATCGCCGCGCGGAACTTAGGCGAGTCCGCGTCATCCGGCACATTGATGAGGATCTCGACATTGTTTGCCGTGGAGCGGCGCTTGAACTGGGCCTTGACCTTGACCATGAACTCGATGCGGCTGCCCTCGTGGCGCTCCACCACAGCCTCGGCCCAGATCAACGGCTTGATCTGTGTGTTGAGTCGGTAGCTCATTAGCTCGAACTCGCCGTCAGGGGGGATGAACGAGATCGTACGATCGTTCTCAAAGCGCGACAGACGCACACACTGGTGGAACTTGACGTCTTCCATCTCGATGGCCTTGCCGCGTGACGTGCGCCCGGTGCTCTCAAACATGACCTTGTCATTCAGCCCAAGGCGCAGCTCAGGCATGCCGGACAGGTAGCACTTCATCTTGACCGTGCCGACAATCTCGCTACGCACCACGTGCCCGTTGGCATTGACCAGCAGGTTCACGCTCTCAATCACATCCAGGAACACCTCGTTTTTGCGGTAGCGGATGCCCTCGGACCGCCACGAGACGGCGTTCGTCACGGCCATCGGGGGACGGACCTGGACCTCGAGCTTGTACGATTCCTGCGTGATATACTCCTGCAAGATCTTGCTCTCGGTCGTCTGTGGGTATCCAAAGTCCATCATTTCGTCAAGAAGCTCATAGAGAATGACAAAGTTGTCGCGAATGGACTCTTCCTCGAGCTGCTTGAAGTACTCCTCTAGCACTGACGCGAGCTTGTGCAAAAACAGCAAAATTTCAGCAGCATTCGAGTTCCGACGCGATAGTGCAAGCACTGAGATGGTAAGTCTTCATGTACGTACAGTATAGGTTATTGTGGCGCACATGCATGTAGTTGACGCCCTGCGAGCTCAGACAAGGCTGGATGGCGCTCGTGCCGTGCTCCTCCTCAATCTCCGTAAGAAGAGGGAGGAACCGCTCCATGGCTGTAGGATCCACATCATCCCTGTAGGATCGCTGAATCAAGGGCTTGCCCTTCAAATCCAGGATCGCGACCACGCTGGCCATGGCGACGACCGTAGCGGAGGCGTCCGCGCACGACGCGGCGTGGCCGAGTCGCCACGTGGACCCACGTGGCTGTCATGGTCCACGGCCGTGGTGCGAGGCCGCCGTGAACGAGCGGCCGCCAGCCTGTCGATGGACGGCAGGCCCGGGCATTATGTAGCAGGACATGGCTGTACGCCAGCAGTTCCATAGGGGCGCGCCAGCGGGCGCACAGGGGCGGCGCCGCAGGCGGACAGGCACGCCTCGCTAAGGTTGAAATTTAATTGCAGGAAAGCACCTTCCTTGTCAACGCGATCGCCAGTGAGAGCGGGAATTTTGTCACTCCGTCACACATCGTGTGCAATTGCTCGGCCAGGCGCGTGAGCTAGCAGGTTGGTAAGAGTGCGTGCTAGGGATTCAAATCGCAGTTTTCTGCTAGTGTACTGAGTCAAGCACGCGGC
Organism: Malassezia sympodialis ATCC 42132; assembly: GCF_000349305.1. NCBI lineage: Eukaryota > Fungi > Basidiomycota > Malasseziomycetes > Malasseziales > Malasseziaceae > Malassezia > Malassezia sympodialis. Next base: position 91,770 of record NW_017387811.1, on the reverse strand, counting down.
TCTTCACGACCGAAAAACAGGTGACCCATAATTCGAAGGGCATCGTGCAGAACACGAGTCGGCTCGTCTCGATTCCCATGACGGACGTCCCCCCTAGAGACGACATGAGTGACACTGCCTCGCATGCCGCTGCCCCGCAAAATGCGGAGTCGGGCCTGCCATCGAACGCACGCAGCCCATCGGTGTCCGTGCCAGAGCCCTCATCGGCCCTGCATGATGGCGAGTCAGGCCATGAGGAAGATGCGTCGCACGCGGCGGAAACGAGTGGTCCTGATGCTACTACGAGCACAGAGGCACCAACAGAGTTGCCCCACGAGGTGTCACCCGAGTCGCGCAAGCGACAGGGATCACCGGGCGCCGATACCGAAGGCCGAGACAAGCGACCCCGCAATGAAGAAAAGGGCCCTGCGTCGGCACCTCCCGAGACTTCGTCGAGCTCGGCGAGTGCCGCAGGGAACAAACCCACGGCATCGCAGTTGAAGGATACCATTGCGCATAATGCTAACGCAGGCAACCTCGATGTCTACGTGTGGGAGTACCTGAAACGACGAAACCTGTCCAAGACGGCCGCGTCGCTTGTCGAAGAGGCGGGACTGCCATCTGAGCCTGATGTGCCAATTCGCCTGCCGCGAGGCTTGCTATTTGAGTACTGGACGCTGTTTTGGGATCTGTTCCGGTCACGCGTTGGTCTCGGCACGCGCGAGGCTGCGCTGTTTGGCGACTACCTGGAGAACCGGCGGCGCCAGGCAATCCAGGAGGCCAAGACCAAGTCGTTCACCGCACCTCTTTTCCCCGATGCCGCCACCGGACTGGCGGCCACGACGGCCGAGTCGCCGGCTACCGGTCTGAACCTGGGCCTCGCGACTGCCGCTGCTGCACCGCTTGCGACAGATGCAGCACAGAGGCTGATGCTCTCGCAGGATTCGACCGGCGTGCCCGCCTTGGGGCCTGCTGCGCCGATTGGCGCGCAAGCGCCAGGCACAAGTCCGAATGGGAAGATGCAAAGAGCGAGCTCTTCGCCTTCTTCGCCTGTTGTGCTTACGGGCATGCCATCGACGCCAGCGAGCTCCGCACAGAATGGAACAGCACCAGGGCCTGTACAGGCCGCGAACGCGTCTGCCCCGACCTTGCCGACGCAGTCGTTGGTCCAGGGCCGCGCGCCTTCGTCGTCGCAGACGTCTTCGAGTGGCCCTGCGCCGCTGACCCAGCCGCAGCAGACACCGCAGATGCGGAACCAGAACGTTCCCATATCAACGGCTCCACCGAATGGGACGATGGCTCAGGTGCCGCCGCTATCGATGAAGCCTGCTGCGCCGAATGGGATGGCAGGAGGTACCGGGCCCGCGACGCCGTCGCTACAGCAGCAGCAGCAGCAGCAACAGCAACAACAACAACAGCAGCAGCAGCAGCAGCAGCAGCAGCAAATGCAAATGCAGATGCAGATGCAGATGCAGATGCAGCAGGCGTTAGCGCGGGGCCAGATGGGGCAGAGCGTGAACCCGGCTATGCTCACGCCGCAGCAGCAGCAGCAGCTTCTCGTCACAGCAGCGATGCGGCAGGGCATTCCGCTGGACGAGCTGAAAAACATGGCGCCTGCGGCGCGGATGGCGCTGCTGAACAGTGTGCTGCCGAATGCGGCGCAGACGGCGGCGATGGCGGCGATGCAGGCACAAGGGCCGCGTACGAACGATCCGCAGATGCAGGCCCGTCTGCTGCTCCAGCAGCAGCAACTAATGCAGATGCAGCAGATGCAGGGCCATGCGGCTGCACAGAACAAAACGTCCCCCTCTTCGCCGGCGACGTTCCAAGCGCTGTTTAACCGGCCGGGGCAGCGCCTGGGGACGCCGTCGCAATTGGGAGCGAACAAGCCTGTGGGCAACGGCGCCGAGCCTGGTGCGGCGCCGAACCAGGCGAGCGATCCGCAGACGGCGCAGCATGCCCTCGGGCAGCGGCCGATGGGCATGCAGATGCCGGTGCAGCTGACGCCGCAGCAGCGGCAAATGCTGCTGATGCAGTACCAGACGCTGCAAACGGCGATGAAAAACGAGTGGGTAAAGGCGCAGAACGCGCCTGTGCCCGCGATGGCGCAACAGTGTATGGCGACGGTGCAGCAGCTGCAAGCGAAGCTGCAGTCTATGGCCGCCCTACTGCAGAGCGATCCTGCGCAGCCGGGTGGGGCCGCGGCATTCACGGGCGACGGCCAGGGCCAGGCGATGTTGCAGCACCTACAGCAGCAGGCGCAGGTGTCGAACGGCGCGGGTGCTGCGCTCTTGGGCCAGACGCACCTGGGGCCCATGATGAATGCGCCGACGCAGGGCCAGGCGCCCCGGCCGAATGGTTTTGGCGACGTGGATGTGAATGGCCACAGCGCGGCGATGGCGCCATACTTTGGCATGGGCGGCAGCGGTCCGGCATCGCTAGCGATGCAGCAGCAGCGCCGCACCCCCGGGCAAGCGCCCGTGCAGCCGTCCGGTGTCGGCGTGCGGCCGCCCATGATGGGCCCGGACGGGCATTCTCAGGGTATGGTCGCGGGGATGATGCCGCAGGCGGCGCGGGGCAGTGCAACGGCACCAGCGACGCCGCAGGCGGCGCACGCCACCGTGCCGGGCGGTGCGAACGGTGCGGGCCCTGCGGCTGTGAACAAGGGCGGGCGCGGTGGCCATGTGCGGCCGCCTGTTTCGACGCCGGGGCGGCCAGACATGCCGATGAGCCCGTGGCAGCCGCCGGCAGGTGCGCAGGACTCGCCGTCGAGTGCGTCGGGGAAGAAGGACCGGCTGCGGAAGCCGGGCCGCCCGGCTGCAAACAAGACGCCGGTACTGCCTGCGCGTACGCCGTGGAACGAGGGTGGCCAGGAGGAGCCGGTGCCGAAGGAGGAGCCGAGCGAGTGGGAGGCGGGAGGCAAGGGCGAGAGCGATATGCCGTCGCAGACGCGCTCGATCGGCGGGGACGGCCAGGCGCAGTCGATCCTGGATTCGATGCCGTCGATGATGGACGATGTCACGTCGGGTCTCGCCATGTCGTCTGGGTCCGGCCTCTCGTCGGGTGCGCCGCCGGGTGGGCCCAGCGACGACTTTTCGGCCATGTTTGGCGTGTCGGACATTTTCGACTTTGATTTCGATGGCGGCGACGGGGCCGGCTCGCAAGCCGGCGGGCTGTTGTCCGGCGCAGCGCCTATCGCCTCCGAGCCGAGCGATGGCGCAGCAGCCGGCCGCGATGCGACGGGTGCCTAGTGTTCTATAGAGCGACATGCTCATCTAGGGAGATCGAATGCCCATTTTTCGACAGCGCCGACCCGAGTCGTGGCAGCTGCCAGCTACGTAGCCAGTCAAGGCTGTGATTACACACGGAAGGCGCGCGACTTTCTGCGGCCACGCGCCTTCTCGAACTTGCGGCCCTTGGAGCGCACAAACGGCTTCTTGTGCTTGTGGGGGCCAAAGCCAAAGTGCCTGACAGCCTCGCGGGCGTTCTTGGGACCGCGGATCAGGATCGTGTTGCTGCCGGTCGGGGCGCGCATCGCCAGCTGGTCCAGGGTCAGGCACTCACCGCCAGCGGCCTCGATGCGCGCGCGCGCGGTGTGGGTGAAGCGGAGCGCAGCGATGCTGAGCTTGGGCAGCTCAAGCACGCGGTTGTCGTCGGTGATGGTGCCGACAACGACCACCGTCTTCGGCGTCTCCGACGCATCCTTGGCGATACCGCCCTGGTGGCGCGACAGGTACATCACGCGCGAGACCGAGACCGGCGGGCGGTTGATCTTCGACATGAACAGGCGGCGCAGGATCACCTTGTTGAAGCGCGAGTCCGTACGGCGCGCAAGGAAGCGGTAGAGCTTCACAAGCAGCAGCAGGTAAGGGTCCTCGCTCTTGGGCGCCGTGCGGTGGCCCGTCTTGACGTGGTGCTTCTTGATGTCAACACCCTGGCGGTTAGTATGTTCTTAGATGTGTGTCTCGCGCTCATCGCTCAACCTGCACAGAGTCGTGCGCGAGCGGGTGCCGCGAGACACCGCACCGGTACGCACCATCGGGACAGCTAGCTCGTAGGATGGATAGAAGAAAGCGCGGCGGCCGCCCGAGGCCAGCCGCGACCTCCATTTTCCCATGTGACACAAAACTGTATCATATCACGTGTGTGGGTACACTGGGCCACGTGGCACCTGCGGGCAGCTGCACCTCGCGCGAGTGAACGGCCCCGCGCGCTGCGTCCCGCGATCCGCCCACAGCCCACCAACATGGTACGCAGCGCTGGCGCGACTGACACCAGGCGGATGTGGACGCACCCCTGAGCCCAGAGGCTCCTCAGCGCGCAGAGATGGCTGAGGGAATGACGCAAGATGCTCCGCCGGCCGACCGCGAGTGGCAGAACGCGGAGAACGACGACTTTGACCGCCGCGAGGCCCGCGACAGCGAGATGGAGCTGGAGCGCGAGCCATCGGTGCGCGACCGCGAGCGCGATGACGAGCGCGAGCGCGATGGTGACCGCCGCCGCCCGCCTCCACGCGACCGCTGGGAGCGGCGCCCCCCGCGCGATACGTACGACCGCCGCCCGTACGATCGCGCTCCGCGCCGTCGCGACGACCGATACCCGCCAGGGGGCGCGCGTGGCGCAGCGGAAGCAGCGCGTCCCTCGCCGGCGCCTTCAAACATTATCGGCGCCTTTGGTCTGAGCATTCGCACGACCGAACGCGACCTTGAGGAGGAGTTCGGGCGCGTCGGCGAGGTCGAAAAGGTCGTCATCGTGTACGACGCGCGGACCGGCCGCTCGCGCGGCTTTGGCTTCCTCACGATGAAGGACGTCGAGTCTGCCACGGAAGCCATCCAGCAGATGAACGGCGTCGAGCTGCACGGCCGCCGCATCCGCGTGGACTACTCGAGCACGTCGCGCGCGCACGACCCGACGCCCGGAGAGTACCGCGGCAACCCGCGTCCGGCCGACGACCGCTATGCGCCGCCGCGCCACCCGGGCAGCTCGTACCGCGGCGCCGCCTACCGGGGCGACCGGGATCGTGATGAGGGCCGTGACTATGGCCGCGACTATGGCCGCGATCGTGACCGCGACCGCGACTACCGAGACCGCGACTATGGCCGCGACTCCTACGGCCGCCGCGACCGCGGGCGGTACGACGACACTGACCGAGCAGGCAGCTGGGCGCGCCGTGACGACCGCGGCCCGCGGTACCGTCGCGGCCATGGCCCCGACTCGGACGACTGGCGCCGCCGTGCAAGTCCACCGCGTGCACGCTCGCGCAGTCCGCCGCCGCGTGCGCGCTACGATGGAGAGGACGAGCGGCGAGGTGCACCGCCATCCCGCGCTGAGGACGATGAGGCGATGCGCTACGAGCGTGATCGGTATGCAGACGAGCGCCCGGCGCGCTACGACTGAGCCACCATAGCAAGGACTAGCTGTCTATGATTAGAGGCGCGAGATGATGCGCTCGGTAAAGGCACGCGTGCCGAGCTTGCCGCCGAGGTCGCCAGTGCGCTCGCCAGCGGCGATCGTGTCAAAGATGGCGCGCTCGATCCGGTCGGCGTGCTCGAACAGGTGCATGTGGCGGAGCATCATGATCGACGAGAGAAGCAGCGCGGTCGGGTTCGCCTTGTCCTTGCCGGCAATATCGGGGGCCGAGCCGTGGACGGCCTCGAAGATCGACGCATCGCGGCCAATGTTGCCCGAGGGCGTCAGACCGAGACCGCCAATGAGACCCGCGCACATGTCCGAGAGAATGTCACCGTACAGGTTGGGCATGACCATGACGCGGTCCGAGTACGGCGTCGGGTCGCGGACAATGTGCAGGCATGCACGGTCGAGCAAGTCCTCGTCGTACTCAATGTCAGGGTACTCCTTCGCGACGTTGCGGCACGCAGTGAGGAACATGCCGTCCGACATCTTCATGATGGGCGCCTTGTGCACGGCCGTGACGCGCGAGCGGCCGTTCTGCTGGGCGTGGTAAAAGGCGTAGCGCGCCACACGCTCCGACGCCTCGTAGGTGATGAGCTTGATGCTCTGCACGACACCGTCGACGACCTCGTGCTCGATACCCGAGTACTCGCCCTCGGTGTTCTCACGGATCAGCACCGTGTTCACATTGTCGTAGGGCGTCTTGAAGCCCTGGATCGAGACACAGGGACGCACATTCGCAAACAGGTTAAAGGTGCGGCGCAGAGTCAGGTTGAGCGACACGTGGCCCTTGCCGATGGGCGTCGCAAGCGGGCCCTTGAGCGCCACCGTGTTCCGGCGCACCGACGCAATCGTCTCGTCGGGGATCACCTGCTTGCCGTAACTGTTGATCGAGGGAGTCACGTCCGCCTCCTCCCAGCGGATGGGCACCTTCGCGGCCTCGTAGATAGACTTGACGGCGCCCGACACCTCCGGACCGATACCTGCGTCAGTAGCAGCGTGACGTACCGTCACCCGAGAAAAGCGTGACTGTGTACAGGCCGTCCGCATCCTTCTCTTTGTTGTACGCGGACGTCGGGGCATTCGACTCGGTGGCCAGGCCACGGCGCAGCAGAGCGGCGCTGAGAGGGCGCGTGGTAACAGAAGCAGGGCGAAGGGCTCGCGGGACAGCAGCGGCAAACATCATGGTCGTGGTGAAAGACGTCGGGCCGCTCGGCCACCCAGGCACGTCGCCAGCCTCGGCGCTGCTGCGAAGCTGCACGGGACATAAAATTCGGCCGACGAAAAAAAAGCAAGCGCGCGGCCGACGCGCGGCCGCGGTCGGTCGTCGGACGGGCGGCCGCGGGCTGCTCCTGAACCGCATCGATTACTGACAGGATGAGTGTTTTGCGTATGCTCCCTCGCGCGACTGGCTCGGGCGCCCCGAAGCAGGTGCGTGTGTATCTCTGACCACAGGCGCTCCGCTCGGTGTCGACGCTGACGGCCCAGACGCCCCGCCCAACCAAGGTACGAGCATCGGACGAAGCCCGAGCTAACGCACAGGGACTGACCAAGTACGGTGGCGTGTACACCGCCACGCTGATCCCCGGTGACGGTATCGGCAAGGAGATCACCGGCTCGGTGAAGGAGATCTTCGACAAGACCAACGTGCCGATCGAGTGGGAGGAGTTCGACCTCTCGGGTGAGATGCAGGGCCACGATTCGCTGTTCCAGCAGGCCATGGACAGCCTGCGCCGCAACAAGGTCGGTCTCAAGGGCACGCTGTTCACCCCCACGGGCGCCGGCTCGCACAACAGCTGGAACGTGGCGATGCGCCAGCAGCTCGACATTTACGCCTCGATCGTGTTCTGCAAGACGCTCGACGGTTTCCCGACGCGCCACAAGGACGTCGACTTCGCCATCATCCGTGAGAACACGGAGGGTGAGTACTCGGGTCTCGAGCACAGCCCCTCGCCCGGGATTGTCGAGTCCCTCAAGGTGTCGACGCGCTTCAAGGCGGAGCGTATTGCGCGCTTCGCGTTCGACTTTGCGCTGAAGAACAACCGCAAGCAGGTGACTTGCGTGCACAAGGCCAACATCATGAAGCTCGGTGACGGTCTCTTCCTCAACACCTTCCGCCGTGTCGCCGAGGAGTACAAGAGCGCGGGCATCGCGGCCAACGACATGATCGTGGACAACACATCGATGCAGCTCGTCGGCCGCCCCCAGCAGTTCGATGTCATGGTCATGCCCAACCTGTACGGCAACATCGTCTCTAACATCGGCGCCTCGCTCGTCGGCGGCCCCGGTATCGTGCCTGGTGCCAACATCGGCCGCGAGTACGCTCTGTACGAGCCCGGCTGCCGTCACGCTGCTAAGGACATTATGGGCACCAACAAGGCCAACCCCGCGGCGATGATCCTCAGCGCGACGATGATGCTCCGCCACTTCGGCCTCGACTACCAGGCCAACCAGATTGCGGCTAGCGTGTACCGCGTCCTGGCCGACGGCAAGGTGCGCACCGCTGACATGGGCGGCAGCTCGACCACCCAGCAGTTCACCGAGGCCGTGCTCCAGGGCCTCTAGATGTGACGTAGGCTAGAACCAGAACGACACAGATAGGCTCTGTTGTCAGCCATGCGCACATACCTGCGTCGTGCTTTGCATCGCATGCCACCACCCGGGCGGCACAAAGAGCAGGTCCCCGGGATGCAGGTACACCCACTCGGCGCACGGCGCCACCTGTGCCTGGAATGCCGCGGGCGCCGCGTCCAGCGGCCCAAATACGTCGACCCGCGACGTATTGCTCATCCATCGCGTATACACGTCCTCGTCCTCGGGGCCGCCGTGCACGCATAGGCCGCCCGTGCTATCGCTGGGAGGCGGCGCGAGCCACACGAGCTTGTGGCCCACCACCTGCACGTAGCAGTTGTAGTACGGATCCGTATGCGCAGGCGACGTGGTCGCAGCAGGGCCCATCCACACCTGCACGACCGGCGCCGCACGCCCGTGCGCCGCGGGGCTCTTGGTGCCGTGCACAGCGTACGCAGGCGTCGTAAAGTCGTCGGCCAGCCAGGGGAACTGCGTGAGGAGGGTGTGCTGCGCGAGGTACAGTGTCGGAGCGCGCGGCGCTGACGCGCGCCCCCACTGTATGTGTGCGAGAAATGCGGCCCACGGCCATAGGCCCTGGCCCCACTGCGGATCAGTGTATGTGCGCCCAGATTCCACCGGCACATGGCGGCCGGGGCCAGCGCGGTGCAGCAGGTACGCAGGATCCTGCCACCGCTCGAGCGCCGGCCACGACTGGGCGAACTGGCGTGCGACAAACGGCCGGCCATAGGCGCACACATTGCTCACGCAATGGCGCTGGAACGTCCCGAGGTCAGGAGGCTCGGCATATTCGTGCACGGGGGCGGACGCCGTGGGCAACGAGCGGCGCGGCGCCTCGATCGCATGGCGCAGGCGCTTGCGGGGGGCACGTTGGTCAGATGCATCACATGCGTCGCAGTGCGCCTGTACAGCGGCGATCAACGCGTGGGCGAGTGCCACACGCGCCCCGTCGGGCGGCGCCACGATGAGGACACGATCAAGGTCGTGAACGCACTTAAGCCAGAAAGAGGCGGGCCGGCTGGCGGGGTCGTGTGCAAGGGCAAAGGCACAGGCAAGGAAAAGAGCGTCAGCACGCTCCGCCCGCAAGGACGCAGGCACATGTTCATAGGGATACACGAGGCAGGCTGCTTCCGAGTGCCGGAGTACTTGCACACACGCCTCGCGAACGGCCTCCGTCCCCCCTTCTAAGGACCGTGCACACCGACGGAGCGCGCGACGCGCCGGCGAGCGAGGCGCGCCACGCTCCAGGACCTGACCGACGACCGACCGCACAAGCGCCATGCACACAAAAGGGCGAATTTCTCCACCCGGCTCGACCAGACACAGGAAACAGGGAATAGGTAGAAGTACAGCGGATCTGTCTACATACTTAGAACAGCACTCCGAGCGAGCCGAAAGGCGCGATATGAGCAGCTTAGATCTCCTGCGAGCCCACAGCCTTCTTCGACTTGCCGCTCTTGGCAGGGAGAAGCTCGCTCTGGATGAAGGGAAGGACACCACCCTGGCTGATGGTGACACCGCCCAGGAGCTTGTTCAGCTCCTCATCGTTGCGGATGGCGAGCTGAAGGTGACGGGGAATGATACGCGACTTCTTGTTGTCGCGGGCGGCGTTGCCGGCCAGCTCGAGAATCTCAGCGGCCAGGTACTCCAGCACGGCCGCCAGGTAGACAGGCGCACCAGCACCGACACGCTGGGCGTAGTTGCCCTTGCGGAGGAGACGGTGAATACGACCGACAGGGAACTGCAGACCGGCCTTGGCCGAACGCGACTGGGTCTTCGCGGCCGACGCGTCACCGGCCTTACCACCAGACTTGCCACCAGTCATTGTTACTTGGAGGGAGGGATATAGAAAAGACCAGTGTCTTAGGGAAGGACTGGCACCGCCGGCCTGAGGCGTCCTTTTATTGCCAAGCGGCCGCCATTCGCCGCACGGCCGTCCGCCCCTGCGCTGATCTCACGCCCGCGTCTGCGTTCGCGTCCACGCGCGTCGGCTCGCCGCATCACGCGGGCATATTTGTGTCCACTCGGATAGGTCCACATGCACGCCACTGATTGGCTCATCCACGCCTATGTACCCACAACGCCGAATTTCTGTCCACGCACGTGGATTTTCTGAAGTGGACAATAATTGATTTTGCGCGCTCGCGCCGCTCCGGCGCGGCACGGCGCTGATCCCACGCCCAACTGCGCGCCTCGCGTGGCTGGCGCGTTCCGCGCGCAGCGACGGCAGAAACGTATATAGGCCATTCGGCGCCCGCCGCCCTGTCCGTCACCCACTCGATCCTCAACCATGCCTCCTAAGCCTGCTGAGAAGAAGCCCCCGTCGACGGCCGGCAAGGCCCCTGCCTCGGCTGGCAAGGCCCCCTCGGAGGGTGCCAAGAAGACCTCGAAGGCCCCCTCGAAGTCGTCGGAGAAGAAGAAGTCGGGCAGCAAGGTCCGCAAGGAGACCTACTCGACCTACATCTACCGTGTCCTCAAGCAGGTGCACCCCGACACTGGTATCTCGAACAAGGCCATGGCCATTCTCAACTCGTTCGTGCAGGACATCTTCGAGCGCATCGCCACCGAGGCCTCGAAGCTGGCCAGCTACAACAAGAAGAGCACCATCTCTTCGCGTGAGATCCAGACGGCTGTTCGTTTGATTCTCCCTGGCGAGCTGTCGAAGCACGCCATCGCCGAGGCTACCCGCTCGGTGACCAAGTTCTCGTCGACGTAGAGGCCTGCATCGGGCCCGTCGGCCACTCGTATACTAGGTCGTAATGTCCACATGTACTTTACTAGCTGGAAATGCCCCAGTCCGCCTGTCAGCGGAGTGTGCCATGTATCTATCCCTGCAGTAGCCCCTGGAGGGCCTTTTGCATCTGCTCGAGCGACTCGGTGCCGGCCTCGCTTTCCTGGGACGCGTTGCCTTCCAAAGGCGCATGCGCTGGCGCCGCCTCGGCTTCGCCCAGCTTGCCTGCCGTAAGCTAGGCGCCACGCACCATCTGTCAGCTCATACAAGACGCGATTCACCTCGTCTTGCGCTGCCTCGTCGATCTCAGCGGCGTCCTCACCGAGTGCACTCGCGTCGAGGGCGTCATGCATCATCTCCTCAAGAATGCCCGCCTGGGTCAGCTCCCCGGCGTACCTTCATCAGCTCGGCACCCATGTCGCGCATCGCACTGGTCATTTGGGGTATCTGGATAAGGTTCTGAGACAGTTTCATAATTTCCGTGGACTTTTGCAGGTGCCCTGTCACCTTGTACATGGCTGCATTAGTTTCCGCTGCGTACATAGTTGCTGCTGGAGCTGAAGGGCGATGCTGTTCAGCTGAGCCTTGCTTGTAATAAGTCGCAGCTTGTGTTTGTTCGATCGGACGACCTCGCTCGCTAGTATACGGGCGTTGGCCGTATCGCCCTTGCGCGCAAGTCGTTTGATATCGACCTTGACTTTCGCTACAGCCTGATCAATTTGACGAACTTCGCGATCGAGCGCTCGCTGTTCCTGTCGCAGGCGCTGTTGTACATGCCTCACGCGCTCTTCCTTTGACGGACCGTAAATCAGCCGTGTGAGCGACTGCATTCCCTCCCTCGGTGTCGACGTCGTCCACAACAGACTCGAGGGGCGGCCTGGATTGCTGAGTCAGCCTGGACGCGAGGCCCTTGCGCTCCACCAGCGCACGGTCCTCTAGAGGATCACGTACAGATGGTCTTTAGGCGAGTGCATATGCACGTCGATAGGGACAAAGCTACGCGGGAATATATGGGAAGGAAAGGATTGTAGGATGCAGTCGCTCTTTGCTCATGACAACGAGCCCCTGCGGTATATACTCGCCCTCCGTTCCAGCGGACGACGACCTGTCGCAGCCAGGGTCGCCCTGGACGTTGGAAGGGGCTATAGAGGAACTCAATCCGCCTCCGCCCACCTGGGCCACCGTGAGCGCGGCAGTCGGCCTGCTGCCACCTGCCACTATCGCTGACAACTACAATCCGATGGCGTCCACTCCAAGCGTCGCTAGCCTGCCAGGGAGCGGTCTGAAGCGGTCCCGCGCCATCAAGGTACCGCTCCGGCTGGATACAGGCCGGCTGAGTCGAGGTCGTGGTCCTTTTTCGGCCTTGGAGGACACTTCGCGGCACAAGGGTCCGCTCTCTGCCGGCGATGGCTTGTCCCACGGGCCACCCTCGCCGCGCCCCTTCACGCACGATGGGCGCATGCCCTTCTCGACGCTGGAGCAGGGCCCAGAGTCTGCGTTATTTGGTGCCGGACCAGAAACAGAAGACAATGTTCTCTGGCTCAGGGATAGGGTAGAGCGCCCGCCATCCGTCACGGTCGAGCACGGACACGACGTGGTATTTGGGTATACGGCCGCTTCAGATGCGAGAGAAAACAGTCATTCGGACTTGCTCGTGGCATTGGGTGTCACTGATCCTTCCTCAGACAGTATTTCCAGGGTGGACCGGCACCTCGCCAGGGTGCCATTGCCGCTCACCCCGCGTTCGCCAACTGGTGCCGTGTACTCGCCCAGCAGCTTTCTCCGCATGGCCGATCATGTCCAGCATGCCGCACGTTTGCCATCGCCTTCTCCTCTCTCGGTCCTTTGCAGAGGGTACATGGATATGCATACCCAGGCGGCACATAAAATGAGCACCTCGCGGCAAAACATAGTCCAGATTGAGGAGCTGATGCAGGAGTTGTATGCAGAGTGGAGCGTGCTGCAGTCATAAATGACCAATTTGCCCATTTGACGAGCCGCCACGCGCCACGGTTACGGGTGGTGTATGACACCCCTCAATAGCCTGGCAAGCGATGAGCAGGTGCTGCACACACCCTCATCCCACGACGGCATCGACGCAGCACTTGAAGAAGAGCTATGCACATATGCATGCCAGCAGATCCAACAAGCAGGCATCTTACTGTCACTGCCTCAGGCCGCTATGGCCACCGCACAGGTCCTCTTCCGCCGGTTCTGGTTTGTATCATCCATGAAGCAGTTCAACGTACACGACATTGGCATGGGGTCACTCATGCTTGCGTCTAAGCTGAGCGAAGTGCCCGTGCGTCTCCGGGATTTATTGCTTGTCTACGACTATCTTCTGCAGCGTGCGTACCACTGCTCTCGCACCTGCCCAGGTCCTCGCTCACGCGCGCTCCATGGACCCAGCGATGCGCAGAGACCCCTAGAAAGCCAGCCATTCACATACAAGGCATCCGACTATTATTCCCAGATGTTCTACGATGCCAAGGACGCCATGGTCGTCGCCGAGATGCAAATTCTCAAGCGCCTGGGATTTCACGTACAGGTGCACCTGCCATACGCGCTGATGATTAACTATCTACAGGTCATGGGCGTAGCATCCGCCTCCTTGCCTCTACTGTGTGACCCCCAGCGAAGCATCTCGGCTGCGCAAGTCGCATGGAACTACCTCTCGGATGCGCTTCAAACGCCCGTATACTGCCTCTTCCCAACGCACACCATTGCCTGCGCGTCTATCTACCTCCTCACACTGGAACCCAACGCTTTCCACAAGCCCCTCTCCCTGCCACTAGAGCCCAGACCATGGTGGGAGCTCTTCGACGTGACACGAAGCGAGCTTCGTGCGATTGCTAGCCACATTCTTCGCCTGTATGACACACAGAGCGCACCTCACGCTACTGAAGGACTCGGTCTTGCCTTGCGCGTCCGGGATCAACACGGCGGTCTCGTGGAATTTGCCAATCGCGCAGGTATCCGAGCATGGCTCCAAAAGTCACAGCCTACGGCCGAGACCTAAGCATGGCGGCCACTTGACGCTCCTCCTCGAGGCGCTGAAGCGTGCTCTGCAGGAAAGGCACGTGGCAGATCAAGCACGATGACCGTGGTTCACAGAATACTGCACTGTAAGATAGACCCATGCCTCAAACGTACTGCTCAAGCATACAGAACACACATACCCAATGTCCACATTCCGACGGTGACAAAAGCAGGCTGCTCGAAAGTCCACCTCATCCAGGGCTGGGAACATGAGCAGTGGCCGTATAGATCGCGACGGCAAAAACGACGTCATCAACGTCTGAAGGAGTCCATCCAGGCTCGGGATACGATAATAGTGCCCGCCTGTCAAGTGGCATGCCTGGTGTAGGAACACCGTCTCCCCTCCCAACAGCTTGCACACGTCCACATGGATCCCCTGCTTCTGTGCACTAAAAATGCAATTCATCATCGGGACATACTGGGCACTTACATCGGGCGTGGCGCTGAGGACCAGAATTCGGTGCCGAAAAGAAGATGCACCTCCTAAAGCCCCCATTCTCCCCACCTGTGCGGTCGATAAGGGGACGTCCAGCGATGAAGCCATCCGGTTAATGTGACACAAAGCCAGGGAAAATGCGCGCACTATACCCACAGGTTCGTTACACTCGCCCTTGGACCCATAGAACAATTCCCGTATACCGTGGAACACGGCATCGTCCATCTGTTTAAAGGGAAGGCACTCACTTACTCGGGTATCTTGTGTGCGCCAGGAGCGCGCCAGGAGGGGCGCATGTGCGCTTGAGGTATAAAGGAGACACGCCTGGCCAGCCGCAGCCCCATAGACAGCCAAACCATTGCCACTCTGCATGGCAATATGTGCATTTAAGAACACAAGGACAGACGAAATGACATTTTTCAAGGTCTCATAGGCCGCAGCTGCCCGCTCTTCGGGGCTTGCTCGTTGGCTGGCCACTTGCATCCATGTCATCTTATCCAGGTCCAAGATCACCACAAGGAAGTCTGACGTTACCTTTTCTGCTACCTGCGCATCCTCTTGACTCTCGGTGACCGTCACAGCACTTCTGGATGGTGCGTCGACGTTTGGCATTATTAGGCCAGATGTCGTTGTAAGCCAGATGTCGTTGTGCAGGGATGGCCTCGGACAATCTCCACATCCCAGTCCAAGGTGACGCTGCACTATCAAGCATACATTCCACAACAGGAGACTGTCCCCTGGTGCTCTACATAGACAAGCGTGTGTATCCCTATCTATCCTGTGGAATCGATACCGCCAACTGGAACCATGGAGCAGACACGCATGTCCGTTTTTTGTGCCATTGGCTGCGTCCTCGACAGGATGGAGGCGAGCGGTCCATCCAATGTGGAGCGAGCTAACGTCATACAGTGCAGATATCCTGCACTATCATTGGTGAACCTACGTCGCATCCATTTATGCAGCGAAGCCTCCGCAGTGAAACGGAGTAATTTGAGCCTTACAGCATATATTCACCCCTATTAGGACACACTCTTACGCGTCCTTCTATCGCAAGTGGAGTGCGATTCCGCTAGCCCAAATTAGCTGGCAAACTACTGTGCGATCGCTGACTGGGCAAGGGTAACACTAGCGCCATTGTCGAAGTGAGATCAGGGGCCTCTAGGGACCCTCTTTTCTATTCTATCTATTACCAATATTGCACGCAGCGCAACATTACCGTACAGAGCTCCTGTATTAGCTCACACTTTTTCCTCTATGTCGGGTGATCCGACGGCCACAGCCGCAGGGCCATGGACGGAGCAGACACCGGCGCGCCCTCCCCTGCTTCACTTCCGAAGTGCTGATGTATTGCCATCTTCCAGCAACACGCGGAGCTCCACCAGCGATACATCTACCACCGAGCCCCTTGCGGCTGTGCGCCACCCTTTGCGTGCCAGTCCTAGTACCGTATTCTTGCGACAACCCAAGTGCACCCAACGAGCCGCGCAGGGTACTCGCATCCACCGTACTGACCCGGATCTATCAAGAAAGGCTTCGAAAGCTACCCTATCGGGCTCCTTGGAACGTCTGTCCATGTCGCCTGGCCCCGTACTCCATACAAGACAGCATCCGTATGTGCGGCCACCTTCTCGGGCCAATAGCCGGGAAGCAGCGGCACTCTCTGTCATGCCAGAGCGACCACATCGTTTGGTACTTTTGGATGACTGGGCATCCTGCTCGTCGGACGGCCTACCAAGCCTTCCGACATCGCCGGGCTGGGCCCGTGCTGAGCAACAAGCGAAGTCGCCTGTGCACCATACATACCTCTCAGTCTTGTCGGAATCTCAAGGCTCCCCCGTGCGACGTGAACAGGTGCCTTCTCGGTCCCGCTCTTTTGATCAACCTCCATGGGAGACCTCAGGTCATGTATTGCCTCGGGCACGATCAAAAACAAGTGAGAATTTGATGCAAAGAAGCTCACTACGCTCTAACAGCGACATTTCGACTATACGAATGATCCAACAACTGAATCTTGGGAATTCGCTCGAGCAATCTCTGGATTCGTCTTCGTTTTTCAATGGTGCACTACCTGTCACCGAGAGTCCCGAAGCCAGTCCCACAAAAACGCAGGACAAGACGTTCTCGATCATGATGAATGCGCACACTCCTTGTCATGTGCCGCACGCGTCAGAATACCGAGAGGACTTGTGTTCGTCACTTGACATGGACCTCTCCGAAGAAGACTTTATGGGATCCGATGCGAGCCGCAATGGCACGGCTTATTGCTCTAGCTCTTACCTTTCGGAACGTGAACCCCCACCTATTGATTTGCTCTCTGTCGGGGATCGCGTCGGTCCGGGGATATATCACGAGGGTGAGTTGATACGCATAGCACAAACCAGGGAAGGTTTGGATGTACACGATCCCTCTCAAAATTCCGGACCGCTCCAAGTGGTGAGGCTATTGGGGCAGGGAAGTTATGCCGTCGTGTATCTCGTTCGCGAGCTCTCGTCAACAGACTCGTCACCGCCGTCACCTGTGGATGCCGACTTTAGTGAGGCTTCTACGTTCGATGGGCAAAGCCAATACCATCCCTTTTTGTCTGGAAAGACGCCAAGACAGGGAAATCGTGGATGGGCTGGTGAAGAACGTCTGTCTAATGCGGGAGAGTTTACTTACTTTGCCCTTAAGTGCTTATCCCGACGCAATTTGGCGCCAGATCAAGCACAAGCTCAGCAAAATGAACTGACCGTTCATCGATCCATTCCTCCTCATCCGAACATCATCACACTGTACAGTGCCTATGAAACATCGGACTGGCTGTTCCTGGTGCTCGAATATTGTCCAGGCAAGGACCTATATTTCTGGCTTGAAGAAGCCGAAGATAAACGGGGCATGCCCTCCTCTGTCTCGTCACAATCGCATGCCTCCACCGATCTTGCAGCACAGGAACGCGCTCCCATGGAACAGAATACCTCAACAACACCCTGGCTCCTGACCAGGACGTCTCCTGAGGACCTCTTGTCTGAGCGCCGACTTCAGCTTGTCAGTGACATTTTTCAACAGATATGCAAAGCTGTCCAATTTTGCCACGATCTCGGCATCAGTCATCGCGACCTAAAACCCGAAAACTTTATTGTGGAAGATCGGCGCGGGAGTTCGGACAACCAGGACGACAGTGTCATTGTGAAACTGACTGATTTTGGTCTCGCTACGTCGGCAAAGCTCTCTTGTGATTTCAACTGCGGATCCAAGCCATACATGGCCTTTGAATGTCGCCATGATCTAGCGTGTTGCTACGACCCGAAGCAATCGGATGTCTGGTCTCTCGGAGTCATCTTGCTGAACCTGATCTTCCATCGAAGTCCTTTTATGGACGCCTCTGCCAAGCATTGTGCATCCTTTGCGGCTTTTACCTACAAGCCCATACTATTTTTAATGCAAGCTTTCGATGGTATGACGAAAGAAATGGCACTTTTCTTAAACGAGAACGTTTTTTGTGATGTTTCTCGCCGGCAGAGAAGACGCATTACTCCGCTTGCTTTTGGTCGCTGGGTACAAGGTCTGCCGCAAATTCTTGGGAGACTGGCCCGCAACACTGCGCGCAGTCCCCTCTCTTCTGTGTTTGCGCCTCCAAATACCTTTCAAGCAAAAGACGAGGTTCAAGAGTATGCAGACAAATCATCGCCCGGCTCACAGAACTCGTGTACTCACTCCTTATCTTCGTCCCGTGAACTGGCGGCCCCCATGTTGCCGGATCATGCATCCACATCCGATCCTGTCGACAACGCCTCCTCTTTTCTTGACCCTGGTGTAGACTTGATGCCCTCGGAGATGATGTCTGGGTCCTTGTCCATGTCTAGGAGCTCTGCTCCATTGTTTCACGCGCTTCCTGGATGACCTTTAGATTCTCGCCCTATTCTGTGTACATAATCCAATTGGCCAGGGTGGAATTTGTAATTAGAAAGGCCGCGATCGCCTGATTTGGGTTTATCATGTTTAAAGGGCCGATTAGGTCCACTAGGGGGGCAATCGTGTCTCAAATCCTAGCAAGCTTGCCTCTATCCTTACCCCAATTATGGCGTCGGTGTTGAAAGGGCAGGACTGGGACATGGCCCGGAATGTGAATGCGACTCTACAATCCCATGTAGAACAATTTTCCCGTGGTGTGTTTTCAGAGATCACCTCGACACAAATCATCTTTGGTGTTTTGACTGTTCTTGTTAGTTGTCTAATTCTGGAACAGGTTGTGTACCGCGCGAAGAAGGGCGGCCTCCCTGGTTCGAAATGGACTATCCCCATCATTGGCAAGTTTGCTGACTCGCTCCACCCCTCGCTTGAAAAGTACCAAGAGGGCTGGAACAGTGGGCCTCTCAGTGTGGCCAGTGTGTTTAATATCTTCATTGTAGTGGCTTCCTCCACGGAGTTCACTCGCAAGATCCTGAACAGTCCTACCTATGCCGAACCATGTCTTGTGGCTTCTGCGAAGAAGGTACTGTGCCACGATAACTGGGTCTTTTTGAATGGAAAGGTCCATGTCGACTACCGCAAGGGTCTTAACACGCTTTTCACGAGTCGCGCTCTGAGCATTTACCTTCCCATTCAGGAAGCCATCTACAAGAAGCACTTCGCTCAGTGGCTTCAAGACCCGGTCAAGGAACCTCAGCCTTTCATGCTGCAACTCCGTCACCTCAACATGGAGACCTCTTTGCGCGTCTTCTGTGGTAACTACATTCCCGAGGAAGGTGCCCGACAAATCTCCGACCAGTACTGGCTCATCACGATGGCGCTCGAACTCGTCAACTTCCCCTTTGCATTCCCTGGTACGAAGGTGTACCGCGCTATCCAAGCGCGCAAGAACGCGATGAAGTGGTTCGAGCACACGGCGGCTGAGAGCAAGAAGCGCATGGCCGCTGGTGAGGAAGTAACCTGTCTGACGGATGCCTGGGTCAAGGCCATGGTCGATGCGCGTGAGGACCGCAAGAACGAAGATCTAGACGCAGCCCAACGTCGTGTGCTTCTGCGCGACTTCTCTGACCGTGAAATTGGCATGGTACTGCTGAGCTTCCTCTTTGCTTCTCAGGATGCCCTCTCCAGTGCACTTACCTACCTCTTGCAGCACCTTGCCGACCATCCGGATGTTTTGCGCAAGCTTCGTGAGGAACAGTACACGCTCCGCAACAACGATATTGATGCCCCTACGACGATTGACATGGTGGAAAAAATGCACTACACTCGCGCAGTCGTCAAGGAGAGCCTGCGTTTGAAGCCGCCGGTGATTATGGTCCCTTACATGACGCGCCAGGCGTTCCCTATCAGCGAGAACTACACCGTGCCTAAGGGGGCTATGATTATTCCCAGTTTCTGGAATAGCTTGCACGACCCGAGCGCCTATCCTTCTCCTGACGATTTCCGCCCGGAGCGCTGGCTCGAGGGGGCCGATTCGCCTGCGGCAAAGAACCCTAAGAACTACCTCGTGTTTGGCAGCGGCCCCCACAACTGCATCGGCAAGGATTACGCTGTCCAGCACCTCGTCGCTCTCATTGGAACGGCGTCTATGCTGCTTAACTGGGAGCATGAAACTACGGATCTCAGCGAGAAGGTCATGGTTATTGCTACCATCTACCCTAAGGACGGCGCGCGCCTGAAGTTCACAGCTCGCCCTGCTCCCGACGTGCACGTTCCGCCTTCTGTCGCAGCAGCTGCGTGACCCCTGTGAGTGAAAGTAGCTAGCTTTTTGTAGTACTCTCTTTTTATGAAATGGTCAGCGCCTGCACGATCAACACTATGCATCAGAGCGGTCCCAACCTCTGATCACGTTGCGTCCTCGTGGACGAGTACAAGTCTAGTGCGAGGGGCCGTCGATATGTACGTTTTATTCATCAGCGCATACACAAAATTCCAAGTCCGCAGACTATTTGCTCCACGCTAGCCGTGGTAGGGCGGGCTGTGCTATGGGCATGTGGGGAATGCGAATTATTTCACATCCAACTGCAGGGGCCTGGCGCGGCGAAGTGGATGTTCGTCTGTTAGCGCGGCGCGTGCAGGTGAGTAGTCGCGCACCCTAACCTGCGTGTGCGCCAGGACACTCAGTTTCTCACTCCCATACTGGTGAAGCTGTGCCGGTGAGGTCCAGTCCAGTATACTAATTCTTGGTCTAGGTTATACCTTTGACAAAGAAAGTATTTTGGAGGGTCTCATACACTTTGCTTGAGACGACTGGGCAATTGTGACCTTCAAGCGGTCAGTAGCTCAGTGAACGATGGCTTCTGCTATGGAAGGTGCTGTGACACCCTATTCTACCAATCCTTTTTACGCTGGCTCTGAGAACCAGCCATACCAAAATTCTGTACAGGCAGATACCCTGTCTGATAACAATGCACAGATGACTGAAGTTATGAGCATGGACCCCCAGGCCTTCAACTCGCCGCCCAACGGTCAACCTGGATATGCAATGCCAGTGAACAGCGCATACCAAGAAGCAGCTGCGATGGGTGTCCGTCCTCGTGAGCCCTACCCAGCTTGGACGGTTGATCATCAAATTCCTCTCTCCAAAGAGGAGATCGAGGACATTTTCATCGACCTGGCCAACAAGTTTGGTTTCCAGCGGGATAACATGCGCAATATGTATGATCACTTGATGATACTGCTCGACTCTCGCTCGAGTCGCATGAGTCCCCAGCAAGCGCTGTTGACGCTTCATGCTGACTACATCGGTGGTGAGCATGCCAACTACCGCAAGTGGTACTTCGCGGCTCAACTCGATTTGGACGACGCTATTGGCAAAGCACAGAACCCGGGGCTTGCGCGTGCGGCTAGCATTGCCCAGCGCTCGGGCCGAACGAAGCGCTCTTCCATGTTGGGCTCCAAGTCCCTTGAAAATGCTCGTGCGCGCTGGCGTGACGCGATGTACCGCATGAGTGACTATGACCGTGTGCGTCAAATTGCTCTCTATCTCATGTGCTGGGGCGAAGGCAGCCAGGTTCGCTTTGTTCCTGAGTGCTTGTGTTTCATCTTCAAATGCGCTGATGACTACTATCGTTCGCCTGAATGCCAGAACCGTCTGGATCCGGTGCCGGAAGGTCTCTATCTGCACTCTGTGGTCAAACCTCTCTACCAGTTCTTGCGTGACCAGCTTTTCGAGATTGTGGACGGAAAGTTTGTAAAGAAGGAGCGCGATCACGACCGCACCATTGGTTACGATGATGTGAACCAACTTTTCTGGTACCCTGAGGGCATTAACCGCATTAAATTGAACAATGGCATGCGCCTCGTAGATGTTCCCCCGTCACAGCGCTTTATGAAGTTTGACAAGATTGACTGGGGCAAGGCGTTCTTCAAAACTTATCGCGAGTCGCGTTCGTTCCTTCATTTGCTGGTTAACTTCAATCGTATTTGGATTTTCCACGTGTCATTATACTGGTACTTTATGGCATACAATGCGCCCAAAGCGTATGAGCCGAACCGTCTGCCAAGTGATGCCGAGATGCTCAGTGCTTCCGCATTGGGAGGTGCAGTTGCAACGTTTTTCATGATCTGCGCTACACTGGTGGAAGTGATCTATATTCCGACTACTTGGAACAACACCAACCACTTGATTGGTCGTTTGATTTTCTTGGGCATTTGCATGGCCCTCATGATCGCCCCTGCCGTGTACATTTTCGGTTTCAACAAGGATGGGAACGTGGGCTACATTATCTCGATTGTTCAGATGGTTGTGTCGGCTCTGCTTACGACTTTGTTCTCAATCATGCCTCTCAGTCGTCTATTCGGTGACCGAGTCGCTCTGAACAAGCGCAAGTACCTTGCTAACCAGACTTTCACTGCTTCCTTTGCACCCATGCCGAATTCGCACCGATTCTTTTCGTTCTTGCTCTGGATTCTGGTGTTTGGATGCAAGCTCACAGAGAGTTACTTCTTCTTGACTCTTTCGTTCAAAGATCCTTTCGGTGTGCTGGTGACAATGCGCGTAGAAGAGTGCCATGACAATTACTTCGGCACTGTCCTTTGCTCGTTGCAGCCGAACTTTGCGCTCGCCGCAATGATGGTTATGGACTTGTGCCTTTTCTTCCTCGACACTTTCCTTTGGTACGTCGTGTGGAGCACCGTGTTCAGTCTTGGCTGGGCGTTTTACCTGGGTCTTTCTGTCTGGACGCCGTGGTCTGACATTTTCCAGCGCCTTCCTAAGCGGATTTACTCGAAACTGCTTGCTACGGCGGATATGGAAATCAAGTACAAGCCTAAGGTGCTTGTCTCTCAGGTCTGGAATGCTATTATTATCTCCATGTACCGAGAGCACTTGTTGTCGATTGACCATGTTCAGCGTTTGCTGTACCACCAGGCCCCGGCTGAAGACTCGCCCTACAAGCGTACTCTGCGTGCTCCGCCTTTCTTCTTGAACCAGATGGACTCAGGTCCGAAGCCTGAGTTCTACCCTAAGGGTTCGGAAGCCGAGCGTCGCATCAGCTTTTTTGCGCAGTCGCTCACGACCCAGTTCCCGGAGCCGCTTCCAGTGGATGCTATGCCGACGTTCTCTGTTCTGACACCCCACTATGGTGAGAAGATCCTTCTGTCTTTGCGTGAAATTATTCGTGAAGAAGACCAGAACACCCGTGTCACTTTGCTCGAGTATCTGAAGCAGCTACACCCTGTCGAATGGGACAACTTCGTGAAGGACACTAAAATTCTCGCTGAAGAGTCGGGTAACTTCGCGGGCGGTGCTCCGTTTGGCTTTGAAGAAGAGAAATCGTCTGGTAAAGGTGGTCGCACAGATGACTTACCCTTCTATTGTATTGGTTTCAAGTCGGCTGCGCCTGAATACACTTTACGTACACGTATCTGGTCGTCGCTGCGTGCTCAAACCCTGTATCGTACTGTTAGTGGTTTTATGAACTATAACAAGGCGATTAAACTGCTTTACCGTGTGGAAAATCCTGAGATTGTGCAGCTCTTCGGTGGCAACACAGAACGTTTGGAACGCGAGCTGGAACGTATGAGTCGTCGCAAGTTCAAGTTTGTGATCTCAATGCAGCGTTACTCGCGTTTCAACAAGGAGGAGATTGAAAACACCGAGTTCCTTCTCCGTGCCTACCCCGATCTGCTGATTGCCTACCTGGATGAAGAACCTCCTGCGAAGGAGGGAGGCGAATCGCGCTGGTTCTCTGCCCTGGTGGACGGTCACTCGGAAATGCTTCCGAATGGCCGTCGTCGCCCCAAGTTCCGTATCGAACTGCCGGGTAACCCAATTCTCGGTGATGGAAAATCTGACAACCAGAACCACGCCATTATTTTCCATCGCGGCGAGTTCTTGCAGCTGATCGATGCCAACCAGGACAACTACTTGGAAGAGTGTCTGAAGATTCGTAACGTGCTCTCCGAGTTCGAGACCATCGATATGCCGTCTGAGAACCCTTACGGCCCTGCGTACCATGTGTTTGACCAATCCCCTGTTGCCATCGTTGGTTCGAAGGAGTATATTTTCTCAGAAAACATTGGTATTCTAGGTGATGTGGCTGCCGGTAAGGAACAGACATTTGGTACCCTGGCAGCTCGTGGCATGGCGCAGATTGGTGGTAAATTCCATTATGGTCATCCTGACTTCCTCAACTCGGTGTACATGACAACGCGTGGTGGTGTTTCGAAGGCTCAAAAAGGTCTGCACTTGAACGAGGATATCTACGCGGGTATGATGGTCTTCCAGCGTGGCGGTCGTATCAAGCACTGCGAATACTACCAATGTGGTAAAGGACGTGATCTTGGCTTCGGTACCATTCTTAACTTCATTACGAAGCTAGGCAATGGTATGGGTGAGCAGATTCTTTCGCGTGAGTATTACTACCTGGGCACACAGCTTCCGGTGGATCGTTTCCTTACGTTCTACTATGGTCACCCTGGATTCCACATCAACAATATCATGGTCATT
The DNA here is from genome assembly GCF_000349305.1 of Malassezia sympodialis ATCC 42132. Taxonomy (NCBI): domain Eukaryota; kingdom Fungi; phylum Basidiomycota; class Malasseziomycetes; order Malasseziales; family Malasseziaceae; genus Malassezia; species Malassezia sympodialis. The sequence goes on along the minus strand of NW_017387811.1, from coordinate 67,683 downwards.
CTCGCTGTGCAGTTGTTCATGTTCTCCCTAATGTTCATTGGCTCGCTGTATTCGACGCTGGAGGCCTGCCCTGACACGAATGGCATTACGTATGTGCTGGGTCCAGGTACTTGCTACTACCTGAACCCTGTGCGATACTGGGTTCAGCGTACGGTCATCAGTATTCTGCTCGTGTTCATGATTGCGTTCTTACCTCTTTTCCTCCAGGAACTCTCTGAGCGTGGTGCCATCTCGGCGTTGGTCCGTCTGTTGAAGCAGTTTGTCTCGCTTAGTCCTTTGTTCGAGATCTTTACGACTCAGATTTACTCCAACTCGATCATCACGAACCTTACATTCGGTGGTGCTCGCTACATTGCAACAGGACGTGGCTTTGCGACGACTCGGCTGAGCTTTGCACTGCTATACTCGCGCTTCGCTGGCCCCTCCATTTACTCGGGCTTCCGATACTTGTTGATGTTGTTCTATGCCACATTAACGGTTTGGATGCCCCATCTGATCTATTTCTGGATCAGTTTGGTTGCTCTGTGTATTGCGCCGTTCCTGTTCAACCCGCATCAATTCTCGTTCTCTGACTTCATCATCGACTACCGCGAATTTTTGCGTTGGATGGGTCGTGGCAACAGCCGAAGCCATGCGAACTCTTGGATTGGCTACTGCCGTCTCAGCCGCACTCGTATTACCGGATACAAGAAGAAGCGCCTGGGCCACCCGAGCGAGAAGCTGGTTGCCGATCTGCCTCGTGCCGGTTGGAAGACCATGCTGTTCCACGAGATCCTTGGTCCCATCGCGATGGCGGTCATCTTCGCTGTCGCTTACTCGTATGTGAAGAGTTTCCCTGCACCTTATCTTTCCTTCGAGGACGGAAGGTACCAGGGTGGTATTGCTCGTCTAGCAATCATTTCGCTGGTTCCTATTGCGTGGAATGCGGCTGTGCTTATGGTTATCTTCTTTATCTCCCTCTTCTTTGGTCCTGCTTTGCATTCATGCTGCGCTAAGTTTGGAAGTGTCATGGCTGGCATTGCTCATACTCTCGCGGTGGTTGGTATGCTAGCTGTGTTCGAATTCTTGTGGTACATTGAGTACTGGAACACTGCGAACACGGTTCTTGGTCTTATCGCGATGATTGCTATCCAGCGGGCCATCTTTAAAGTGATTACGGCTGTGGCTATCTCGCGTGAGTTCAAACACGACGAGACCAACCGTGCATGGTGGACGGGTCGCTGGTATGGACGTGGTCTCGGTGGCCATGCATTCAGTCAGCCAGCGCGTGAGTACATTGTGAAGATTATGGAAATGAGCATCTTCACAGCTGACTTTATTACCACACATCTGCTCATGTTTGCTCTCTCAATTCCGTTGGTGGTTCCGTTCGTGGATCGTTTGCACTCCACAGCGCTGTTCTGGCTGCGTCCATCGAAGCAGATCCATGCCCCGATCTATTCTCTGCGCCAGCGGGCTCAGCGCCGCTCCATTGTGCTCCGATACACGGTTGTGTTCCTTTTGGCTTGGGTTATCTTCCTAGCATTGATCATTGTCCCAGTCGTAATTCAAGCCACCGCCTACGGCGATGACAAACGAGGGCTATGCACTTTCTGTGAGACACTATAATGCGATGTCACCTGTGATCCAAATGTTAGCCCCCTCCTTTTACGTTTTATAGCTGTCTCTTCATTAGCTTGGAAATTTGGCATTAACTTGGACTGCAGTCGTGCTGCTACGTGGGTTCAAAAGAGTACAACATTAGCGAAACGAGGCACCTTATATAAACTTTAAAAGCCTGGGCTTGCACCCGGTGTTGAGGCTGTAGATGAAGGAAGTGAGCTCGGAATATCCGGAATGTGCTGGAGTTGAAGCCAATCCCTGCGTTGTTCCTCGGAGGCTGGTCTCAAGTGTAGTCTTTCGCAAACTCGCACAATGTCCCCATATCGCACTTCCAGGGCTCCAAAATCATTCTGTTGATTAGGCCGTCCTTGTCGTATCCATGTCCGAACAATATCTTCTAGTACATCCACACTCATCTTTATTATGTCCGGGTTTGAAGAGGACTGGTTCAATTTATCTGTTGCAGTAATAAAACAATGCCCTTGACCAAACGGTGATTTTGGATCTAATGGCCATGCATAGAGTGTCATTAATGGCCAATATAACAGAGTAATGATAAATTTTTGACGAGGCCCGTGGCGATCAATGCTCAACAAACCCCATTCACTGGGCCGGTATCCACTCCTCTTTGATGGAACGAAACGAGAGGCATCCACTGGGACATCAAATTGCAAACTCTTCCTAGAATCTTCCGTGGAGTTGCGCCGAGAGTTTGGTCCATACTTTGCTGGCGGTAATAATATACCTCTTCCATGGGACGGAGAGTTTGTCAATGAATAATGGTGGGGTGATGGCGGCGCGGAGTGGCTAAAGTTCACTTTTTTTTTGTGGTTTCCTCTACTCTGAGATGATGAAGCGGGCGAAAGCAATGATTTGATCTCTCGTTTCAGTTTTGTATGATCCATATGCCGCCGCACCCAGATGTCGGAGTGATCGTGAAGGGAAAAGATACAGACACGAATGCAACTTAATGGGTATTGTGACATCAGACTGCAGCTCTGTGCATATTTTTAACTATAACTCAATCCCACTTACTGTTATACATCAAAACCCAGGCAGTCCCAGTGTTAAGGGCCGTTAGTTCAGTTGGTAGAATGCGTCTCTCCTACTTTAGGGATTCAAAGATGAGGTCCTGGGTTCGAGCCCCAGGCGGCCCTACGTTTTATTTTCCAAGCTGGTTTTAACGAGCCAATTTCTTGCAGACTTGCAAACGTGTACGAAACGATCTTTGAAAGTAAACATAGTCCCAATATCATGAGTCCCATGAGGCTGTGTCATGTTAGTTTTTTTCTCATTTGCTATTATACAAACATCAACGTATAGATCGACAGGCACACCCATCGCCTTGGCCTTTTCCACAAACTCCACATCCTCGTCAAATAATGCTTCTGATGGGGTTAAAATAATCTAGACTCACCAAGACCGCCCAATGCCACGAACATTGGCGGCAACTCCTTCATACTTTCTCTTGACATCATGCCTGGGCTGATCCAAGGATGATCCAGGGGGACTGGGCAACGACTGTAGTGTTTTGGACCGACTTTCATTGCGTCTATACCCCACTCGGGGAATTCTAACACAACAATATCATACTTCATTCCAACACCTCCTTCTGATCTTGACGGCTTTTTGGTATCACAAAGGAACAACCAAGGCTGGTGAATTTGTAAGGAAAAGCATACACACTGAAAGTAGTAACAATCCAGGGACGCCACTGACGGTATTGGCCTTACCATCCAGTATATTAGTCAGATGTTTGCCATCACAACGAAGATACTGCTCAAGCTGCATTGTTATCCATGCCCCAAAACTGTCACCACCCACAAAAATCTGGGATGGCCGATATCCGTACTTGTTAATCAAATACATATATCCAGCTAGGGCTTGGACAATAGGCACTGGAAACGGCGCGTATGGTGCCAAGTTATAATCCACGGAAAATATATCCAACTTTAGTCTGCTGGAAAGTGTCCGACAAAGAGTCTGACCCATGAATGGGTCTCCAGCTGAAAAAGTTACTCCCGCGCCGCCATCTATTATCGTAAGCATTTCCCACGTACGGAAGTATAACATCACATCCCGTTCTTGCCCACCAAATGTACTTGGCTGAGGTGCATGCAGTGTCCCATCATGCATGAACCATAGACCTCGTATCCTTGTTTTAGCCCAAGAAGGGTCTACAAGTGCCGGCCCTTGATACAAACTAGACCCATATGCATTGGATTTGTAGCCTGATTTGATACTGAGAATGCCGCAAAATCCGTCAATTGAAGGAGGGTCAAACCAATCCCTATCGACACGTCCTTTCTTAACATAATCTTTGACTTGAGAAATTTCAGCTGGTGGCATTGCCACTATTCCACCGGGACCCGAGTTGTTAAGTAGGGAAAGGATCATACCCACCCAATTGTTAGCTTCTCTCCAACCATTTTCACGAGGAGGAATCGGTTGCATTTTAAAAAAAGACATCAGCTTGATTGTGCGTTTGGTTAATAAAACGCCGATAGCTTCGATGATTGTCCAGTTCGGATGCCTGCCGTAGCCATGTCGTAGTAGACACCGAATAAATACATATGGCAGATATAATAGAGTTGTAGGAACAAAATATCCATGAAAAAGCAAAGACTTTAAAATGTAATGTGCATATCTAATCTTCAAGGGTTTGGCTTTTTCAACCGCCTCGACAACGTCCGAACTCGGAATAGGTTTCATGGTGGAATAAAGCTACTATGCGGCGCGTGAAAGTCACCGTATGGAGTCTTTCTAAAGAATGAATTTATAAACCTATTACAGAGTCGATAATCAAGTAATTCTGCGTAGTTTAGTGGCTATGACGGGGCCTTGTCACTGGACAGCCACGGCCCAGACCCGGGTTCAATTCCCGGCGCGGAAGCTTTTTACGTAAATTTTCTTTCTGTCATCTATTTTCGTTATGCATATAGATGCAACTATGAAACTAGTTTGTCGACACTTCTGCGTAGTTTAGTGGCTATGACGGGGCCTTGTCATTGAGACAGCCACGGCCCAGACCCGGGTTCAATTCCCGGCGCGGAAGCTTTTTAATTTTTTTAGCTGTTTTCTTTGTATCTCATATTAATTTTTTTACCAATTGCAGGCATCCACCATCGTATTTCATTAAACTACCTAGTTCGTCTTTTACCCCGACTCCGACCTGAAGTGTTGTTCCAATCACAACGGCTGGGATTCGATCGTGCTTCATTGTTGACGGCAATCCCATCCGGATGTGCTGACTCATCGCGGGATTTCGATTCGTTGTCACTCTTTTGCATATCGGACAGGTTCCGATGGTATTGCTGGCTTGCCTGATAGTCTTGATTCTCACGTCGCAAAGCCCATCGGCGTATAATGTCCCACATATGAGTCCTGTTACGTCTAACATCTGCTAGCAATAGCCGCACTTCTTCCAGCTGTTCCATGTATTCTCGACTGTCCGCGTACAGTTCGTTTAATGATTCAAGACTAGTATGCAGAATCTCTCGCTGCTCCTCTGCGGAAACAACTGTCGTGTTCTCGGATTCCTCTGATGACTTTGTCGGTATATGGAGGCCTTCATTAGTGATAAATAAGTCATTGATATGAACAAGGGGGGGTACAATATCCATGGCTTTGTCAATTTCTTTCTCACTCTTCTTCCGATGATCTTCCATGGGTACATCAAAAATGCGCTCCATAGCACTAAAACAGCGGCCCAATGCACAGTTCATAGTGTGCTCACTCTCTAACAGCTTCAAGGCTGTCCGGTTCAGTGCGGTCAAATGGGGATTTCTGAACGTTTGTTTAAGAAGCTTGCTCTGCAGCAACTCTCGCGCACTTAAAACTGGTACGAGCATAGGAAGAGCCAATGATGAGCCGTTGAGAGATGAAAGTTCTTTGTTGCCTAGGTTGGACCCAATAAGTTCATCTTGGTTCCAAGGATTCCAAGCACGGGATCGTATCTGTTTTCGTGCACCATTTGGTTGTGGAGCCGAGCGCTTTGAAGCCGTAGTTCCTCTTAAGATGTTTCCCATACCTCCCGGAAGCAGTGACTCCGTTTCAAGCAGAGCATCCACATTCGCATGCTGGAATGCATCCATTTTTCGTCGCTCTCGTTCATGAAACTCCGCGGTTACTCCTCTTGCACATACCTCAACCTCTTTTCTAGGCTCTGTCCAAGTTCCTAGCTTCCCACGATGCGCCCACCGTACACCGTCCTTGGTATGAAGCTTGCGTCCTCTGTTTGTATATTGTGAAGGTCCAGAGGCCGACAAGAATGTGGAATCGTCTTCTGTATCAGAGTCCGAGTAATAAATAGCTTGATCATTCCCTGGGAGAGAGCTGTAACGTGAGTGTAGTCAAAGACACCTACAGCCATAGTAGACGATCCAATTCTTGCTGATGTGCTTGCTGTGCATCAGCTTTCGCGTTTTCTTCAATATCTTGGGTATCACCCTCACTTTCTTTCAGTGTCACTGGGACCACCTGATCTTCTGAGGGTACATCTTTTGGATGTTCTGAAGATTGACCCGCTTCCTTCTGTCCATCCTCGGGAGTTGGCGCAGCGGTGCTCAAGTTTGGCTCTTGTTCCTCTGCTCCCATCTTTTTTAGACTGACATTCGCTTCCAAGGGATTCTTTTCCTCAAAAAATACTTTCTGCATCACGTCAACACCGGATGGAGGCTCTCTTGCCGCAGCCTGAAGATGCCGCTCGTCCGCCATACTTGTCAGGGCTCGGTGAGATTCAACCTGTGACCTCTAAGCTGTGCATCTGCATGGGCCCTGAAGCTTATACTGTGTTACATAATAGAGGGACATTTCCTCTGACTACTTGATCACGTGGAATTGATGCATTGCTGGCATATTGGACTCAGAACGCATTTTTATTTGTTGAACTTGCAGGCCGTAGCCGAGGGCTAGCAGATGCAGGTGCAAGTGTATGCCTGCACCGGTACCCGCATCGCATCCTCTCTACATACATTTCCTCGACTCCAGAGGAAACCGTGTTGGGTAAGCGTACCTTGGAAAGCAAGATCACTTTCCCCACATCAGGTGCATAACGGTCGGCCCTATCCTCCTGTGAGCTTACTTGCCCTCATCAAAAGGGCCTAGTGTCACCAATTCATTATGTCTACCGCTAGTCCATCAGTTTCAGGCGCAGCTGCTTCTCAATACAATGCAGGCACTGTGCATGCCGGCCAGGCTCCTACCAGCCATGGCAATGCCCCTCCCATGCATAATCATTCTGCGTCTGCTTTGGGAGGCTCTGATGCGCATGTTACTCAAGCCTCTAGTGCTGGACTTTATCAGGATAGCGTTGCACAAGCACCGCATCATTTGGCAGGGTCGTTTGCAGGTGCTCAACTTTCACCCATGGCATCCCCGTACGCTGCTTATGGTGCAGCCCAGCACCCTATGTACGGTGCTTCTTATTCAGGTCATGCATATGCCCCTTATCCCAATTATATTGGGCACATATCCCACTATGGTCACCCTCACTATCCGGGAACTGCTGCCACACCAGCTTACCACACTCCCATGATGGGTGGCATGGTTTCGCACGGTGGATATGCGCCTCATTCTGCAACCCACATTCCTTCGCATCATACACAGGCAGCTATTCCCATCGCTATGACAGGTGCGACTGGTGGGAGCGCACCAACGACGCCCAGCATGACCTCTGGTGCTATGATGCCTACATCGTATGGGGCGACTCCCCAGTACAATGCACCTGTCCCCATGGGAGGTCGACACCGGGTTACTACGACTCTGTGGGAAGATGAAGGAACCCTGTGCTTCCAAGTCGACGTCAAAGGCGTTTGTGTTGCTCGCCGCCACGATAACAACATGGTAAATGGAACAAAGCTTTTAAATGTCTGTGGTATGTCTCGCGGAAAGCGCGACGGTATTTTAAAAAACGAAAAAGAGAGAATTGTTGTTAAAGTCGGTGCCATGCATCTCAAGGGTGTTTGGATTGCCTTTAGCCGTGGCAAGCAACTGGCTGAGCAACACGGTATTGCGGATGCTCTTTATCCTTTGTTTGAACCTAACATTCAGTCTTTCTTGTACCATCCTGATAATTATCCCAGGACTGCTGCTGTTATGGCTGCTGCGCAAGAGCGCCAAGTGCACCGTCATTACAACATGCCAACCACATCCTCGACACCTGTGAAGGACTTAAGCAGTAATGAGATGGGTGGGGGACTCCCCATACACTCCAGTATTCCCAGCAACCACTGGACAAACTCTCAGCAAGCAGCTCATGATTCATCCTCTTCGAGCAATACGGCTGAGGCTTTGCACTATCAGTACCCCACACATGCACACTATCAGCACCAAGCGTCTGGCATACCTGCGACCTCCCAGCAGGGTGGTCAATCCGCTGCTTTCAGTCCCGCTAACGCCCACTACTCTCCCCAGAGCACTCAGGTTCCTATGCGTTCTAGTGTTAACTCTGGGTTTGTTATGGATCGTCGACTGGACCAAACACCGGAAACAGGCAGTAGTCAAAATCCCGCTGCCACCGGCAACCTGCAACAAACTCCTAGTGGTGCTGGTCACCGCCGTGTCTCGAGTCTTAAGCGTTCTCCTGCTGACCAGGAGCCTACCCCTTCTATTGTCCCTCCCCCACAGGGTCCTATCGAAAATTCGGCACCGTCTTCAGCCGAAGCGGCTCCTGCTACTGTTTCTTCCACTGCATTGCCCAGTGAGAACTATACTCTCGATGAAAAACGTCCAAAGGACGAGGATACATCCTCCCAGCAAGCATTAAACATGATGTATTCCAGTGAAAACCGTCCGCGGGTGTCCGAGAACCAGGCTCAAGGGTCTCAAGAGTAGCGGCAGTGCCATGCAACAGTATCGTTGTCTATATATATATATATATATATAAGCTCGGGCTTATGCACATATAGTTGGTTTGATGTCCTTCGCGATATGCACGCAATCGAAAGGCTGGTATGCATCATAGAGTCATCATTCTTTATTAACAATTAAGGACTTACTTGATTGGCTAAGCTGATCCACAAGACCTTGAGTCTAGCTTGACGGAGATGACGCCCCTTGGAAACGTTGCTTGACGTGGACCTTTGTGCACAGAAAATAAAAAATTCAGTCGTGATTGCACAAGGTATCAAACAAACAACCTTTCATATCTCTCAACAGGATCTTGTCTATGTTGGGCGCTGCTGAGTCAGATAATATCAATTTTGCTGGCGTGGGTGTTCATCGTGTCTTGGGAAGGACGATAAATGGCTCTCAACTTGGCTTGTTTAATGACAACATCGGTACAGAGAGCCAAAAAATCTGTCGATCTCAACCAAAAGAGAAGTTCGATCCCTTATATGGCCGTAATCGTCGAAGTTGCGGTCGGTTTCCACCATTCATTATGACAACTGATGCATTGCAGAGAAATCAAGGTCAAGCAAATGCAACTTCTTCCATGTCATCTTCGCAACCCAGAAAATTCCAAGCACCTCGTGCGGCTCTTATGAAACCCACTCTGTCTGACTTACCATCATTATGTTTTTCTAATATGCTTTCGGAGCCACTTGCTACTAGCATGTCAGCCTCTACGAGTTGCTCTACAAACACAACACCCTTTCTTTCTGCTCCCTTTGAGAATCACTCGCGATCTGTTTTAAACAGTTTGACAGATAAAGTCTCTATCCAAGCCGATGACCTTGGCACCCCGCATCTGTCGAGCCCCTCTTCCGGAACTATTCGTGCCTCACCTACTAGTTTGCTTACCGTGCCACCTAACCTGGAGGTGTCTCGTTCATTTAACTCAATACAAAAAGATGAGGCCCTCTGTCATACAGATGTTCACTCATTTCAACAGCTTGGCCCCTATCGACAGTCCGGCCTAGAAGCTCTTGATATGGCTTTCTGGAATGGTGGAAATTTTTACAGTGACGATGAAAGTGACTTGGAACATAATGAGCATGGAACACGCGTATCACCTGTCGAAGGTCATACAGAGCTTTCTAGCTCTAAAAGTCAAGTCGATTTTCGACACCAAGTTCCTCTGTTTCCTACAAGAGCCAATAAAACCACATCTGATACATCTATGGCAGTATCTAATGCATTGAGTGAATATTTGAATGATATTTTGATTGATGATTACTTGGATTCGGGCCTTGATCAGGATGACCCTGCCATCTGTCGATCCAGCTACCCGTCGTCGGTAAGTCTGTCCGATGACGAAGCGTGGCTCAATGCAAATAAACGAAAGTCTCAGGTCGTTCCAAAGTTGCCCTATGGGTTGACGAATCCCAAGTTGACCGCCTGTGAACCATTGCGAGCCAAGGAGGCACTCCCACCCTTACCACCGAAACTTGATGGCGAACCCAAGTGCAAACACTGCCATCAGAAAATTCTGGGTAAAGTTGTCAGAAGCGCTGATGGACTTTTTTCGGGGCTATACCATCGCGAGTGCTTAAGATGCATTGATTGCAATACCAATCTATTTCAAACCAATATTTTTGTATTGAATGACCAAACTTACTGCTCGAAAGACTTCCACGTTCGAAATGGCTCTTTGTGCAAAAAGTGCGGTTTGGGAATCGAGGGAATTTACAGGCTAACTTGGAACAATATGTGCTATCATACCCATTGCTTTGTCTGTGCTTACAACGATCCATCTTCTGGTGTCTGCCGAGCAGAACTAGATGAGTATTATATGGTCCATGCAAAACCATACTGTGAGGATCATGCTCGTAAACTTGTCAAACAACTGTATATACAAAATAGAAAAATGTAAATCTCGTACCATTCTTTTTGAATTGATATAATAGCTACTATGATGAATTAAGATGTCAGATGTCCGTGACCCTAAAATAAAGTGATGTGGAGGTGTTTTAGGTAAGACCAGCTGGCTTGGGATCAAGTGGGTGTTTCCCTGTAAGAACCATTGCTCGAGTGTGACGACGGCAGGCTAGAACATTGCCTCATCTACCTATGAATGGACCAATCTCATACAATCCTTTAGGTTTTTCGGGAGTCGAACCTCCTATGGGTACGCCCAGTTTATCTTCGCAACAAATCAATGTTGAGCCAATTTTTGATTTTGACGACGTTCTTTACTCAAAAATATGGACAGCGGAAGAAATGGTGAACCCTTTGATTGAATCTGACAATGAGCTTGTACTTGCAATATCTGGTTTGAACAATCACGTATTGACAGAGAATGGCTCAACATGCAGCTTATCGGGTATGAGTTTGGTTGATCTTCCTTCACCGCCATCTTATGACGGACGACACTCTTTTAACAAAAACACATTTTCTGCGAAAAATTTCAGTCTAGAACAGCCATTTGAGACTATGGGGCCTCTTCCATGTCGTACGGGTTCACAAATGTTAAGTGAAAACTACTTCCCTGCTGTTCAACCTCTCAGTGGTAATTATGCAGCAGATTCCCTTGTATCTATGAACGACGCACGGCATGATATCAATGGGTTTTTATCACAAGCAGTGTCATTAACACAGTCGGTGACTGGTACTTTAGACACACAAACCCAATCCGATGTTCAGCCGCTGTCAACATTGCCGTGTGTTTTACCAATTCAACCGTCTCAAACGGCAGAGACGCAGATGCAAGACATATTTTCGACCTCAACAAAATTTCGACCGGTATTCTCAACTACATCGACAGCAAAGTCTATTGAGCCGTTAGTGAAAGTTGTTGCGCCAGTCATTTCAAAGGATGCTGTTGCACAAAACGGTCTAGCCTCTGTTTCATTATCCGTGGCCACGGGCAATTCCATGATGGCGCGAATGTCAATATCAGGAGACAAGCCATCCGCTATCTCGGAAGTGGACTTAATCCAGACGAAGAAACCAGGTACACAGAGACTGTACGAGTGTCCAACATGTTTTAAGGTATTTGACCGAGCCTACAATCGAAAGATGCACATGACCACTCACGAAGCAATTGAAAAAAGACTGCGGCCTTTTAAATGCTCTTGGCCGGACTGCGGAAAACAATTCGCTCGAAAGCATGACATGAATCGGCATTATCTTGGTGTGCATCTTAAGGCTCGTAAAAGTCCAAGCACGACTGGCCGGGCAAGACGACAATGTATTGGGTCTGATAATGCACCTTTATTACAGTAAGGTTCTCGCAATACTCTTCTGTATAATATTCCCTGTTGATAGGTTCATGTCGATGGTATCTGATGCAAGCTCATCAAAAGCAAGATTCTGACCCACTCCCAATATCCCATTCATCTGTTTCGGGATACTCATTTGTGTAGTAGTCTTCGTCGTTACTGTCTTCATCCTCTTCGTGTACATCCTTGGCGTCGAGTTCTTCCAGTAACAAATCATGCTCTGCAAGTGAATGACCTCCAATAGGCACTGCCACGATGGACGTGTGTCCATCAGCATCCATCGTGGTGCGCAAATGAACCGGGAAGAATGAGGCTTCATTTTCCCACTCTAAATCGCGATCCAAATGACTTTCTCCGTCTTGAAACAAATGCTCGAACCCGGGTGCGGACGTCGAATGACTCCAGTTATAACGGCCGGGTACAATGGGTATAGGGGAAAAATGATTCGAGGATTTTCCTTTTGAAGCTCTCCCAACGATAGGAGGGTTGCTCTTTGAAGGAGATTCTTTCTCTGCAGATATAAATAACTTTCTTGGTATATATTCTTGATAATAGATATCGTAAACGTAGTCGTTCTGACTCGCTGACATTGGCTCCGGATCTTGAAGAGACACTTGGTTCACTGTTTGTGAGACAATTGGCAAAACATACAGTGAAGATAATCTTCTAACAATTTTGAAAACTTCTCCATACCTTCTTCCGCGGCCTCATTTAATCGTATGCGGGAGTGGCTTGATGAAATGGATGATTTCTCGTCTTCCTCATGCTTTCGTTTCAGTTTTACTCTGCAAGCTGCGGCATCCCACTCTGCCTCTATTACGTTGTTTACTTCTTGTGAATTAGTAGAATGGATTGTATATAGAGTCTCCTTGCGGCGAAATACACCTACGCCTGTCAGCGAGTCCCACATACCTTGGTCTTGCGCTGTCATGTCAGCATTTTGTCCGCGTCGCTTTGCTTTCGGTGGTGCATGAAACTGAAAAAGAAAGGCATCAACAGGGTCATCATTTCTCTTCCTTTTTACTCGCAAAATCCGCGTTACATCTCTGGGTGTTTCTGCGTCGGTCATTGTGCTTGAATATCCTCTTCAGTATAGCATCGCAGTTTGGCTTACCTTACGTAATACAACACTTAGTTGGTGTTGTGTGGGGCTGCTCTCAATTGTACATCCACTGCTTCGGTGTTGATCACCCGAGTGGCCTTGTATCGTTGAAACTTCTGGTGGGGCTGCGATTTTCGTAGCTCTTATTCATGCCATCAATTTCATCTGTTTATGATAATTTGCAGGATCACCTTCGGCGTGGGCCTGGTGTTCTGCCAGCACAGCCCCATCCGTCTATGCAGGTGGGGGCCATAGTGCCACATGAGTCACAATTCTCGTCGAGGCCGGGTGTTGAATCAATCAACATGTACAATTTAAACAATAAAAATGAATATGATTCAACATTATCATTGCATGAACCTGAATACTTACTGAAAGAGAACCCTCACCACTACAATTCACCCTACGCAGCTCATTGGGGTATGAGTGATACAGATCTTTCAGCAAAGCCCGATAATAAAATGGGATTTGCTGAAAACGAATTAGACGAAGTGAGACAGTTGAACGGGAGGCCTATATACCCCTATCAATATGGTGGATCAAGTGGCAGCTTCTCGGATGTTGATATGTACACACACAATCGCGACGGTAAATTCACTTGGTCCAACGACGCTTTACTACAGAAAAAAGTTACAGAACGTGAGCGCGGCATAGGACAGCAAAATCATGCATATTTGACCTGGTTCCTTTCATTTGCCATGGTGGCCGTATTTGTTGCTGAGCTCATCATGGCTTCAAAGCAGACAGGACAAGCCGTTCAAACCCAGCCTAGTGTTCAACCTATGATTGGACCCTCATCTGAGTTCCTCATATCGTTTGGAGCACGCTTCGTTCCTTGTATGCGCAAGGTACCGGACCTTCCAACTACCAACATGCTCCCCTGCCTGAAATATTCGACATCCAAGCTGCAATCCTTTACAAAGGATCAACTTTGCTCATTAGCAGAAATATGTGGTCTGCCGGATGCTGAAGACCCGAATCAAGGATACCGATTCGTGTCGGCCATCGTACGTGAGCGCTCACTAACCTCCAGTTTGTGCATGCCGGTTTTGTTCGTGAGTACTACTATCCTCTCACGCAGACATCTTTTTTAATCTTGTCGTTCTTCTCACCCTATGCTGCCAAATCGAAAAGCTGGTTGGTACGCCCATCTATGCCATTGTTTTCATGGCTGGAGGTATTGGTGGCAACTTATTAGGCGGGAACTTTGGCTTGATTGGTCAACCGTCGCTCGGTGCGTCTGGTGCGGTGTATACATGTATCAGTTTCGAGCTAATCGATTTGGTATACAACTGGAAATTTGTGCGTGTTCTTTGGCTAATTATCAGGAAATGAATGCCAAGACGCGGCTCTTTATGTCCGTGCTATTTACTATTATTGGTTTGGCCCTTGGACTACTTCCGGGCATCGACAACTTTTCGCATATTGGCGGCTTTTGCGTTGGCATATTGAGTGGCATGGTATTTGCGCCCTCCATTCATGCAACACGATCACATATGGTGGTAATTTGGGTGTACCGTGCCATTGGGGGAGGTCTCCTTATCGCCTACTTTTTAGCCCTTGTGCTGAATTTTTACCGCAGCGAAAATCCCGTTGACACTTGTCGCTGGTGCCGCTATTTATCATGTCTTCCTAACTTCGATGCATGCAAAGGCACAGGTACGTCTTCGCTACGCTAAAGCCAGGCATCATCACAACCGATTCACAGGGCAAGCCTGCTGCGCGTTCGTTCTTCTTATGAACATTGCTTTACTTTCGTAGGGTATAATAAAAGATATTGTAGTTTTATTTGCGCCACCACCAAAGGAAGACAAAAATCCAGATAACCAGGATCAGGAATAGCATCATATTACAAAACCATCCTCTTTGGCGCCGAGCCATAGCATTCATCTTGGTCATCGTGTTTCCCAGCAGAGCACCAGCACTCGCAAACACGTCATTCTAAAGTTAGTTCCAGTGACCCACCAATGAATTCATCTCCATCGTAGATTCCCGCACTTCGTTTCCGATACCCGTCGAGATCTGTGTGTGAGCATTTCATACGCACATCTTTTAGCATTTTGATTCGCTCACTGAGTCCATTTAGACGCGCATCGTTTTGCTCCTCTAAATCAGCCGCAGAATTTTGCTGTCCAATTGTTCCAGAAAACAAACTAACAAAACCAGACTGTCCGCTCGGCTCCTTCTTAGGAGCACCCACTTGATCCACACCGCGTGAGGGTGCACTGTATGGGTTCTCAAAAGGAGATTCCATGCGCCGTGGTTCATCAAGAGAAGCTGATGAGGGTGTACCAAAAGTCGAGCTAGTAGTTGGATATGAATGAGCAGCTAGCATTGCATGCCTGTCGTACACCGCCGCGCTTCGTCTATTCATCCTGAATGCACGATACTGGAATGGTAGCTGTGCGCAGCGAGCCTGCCTCACCATCCACGTGACTCGCACGAGCGGAGACGGTGGGGTCCAAGCGCACCTTCAATTGTTGCACTGGCTACCTTAACGCTACTGCCTCGTCAGAATATGCTGACGAGCATATCTCGAGAGGCCCTGTCAAATTTCACAGGAACGGGTAGTCTTATTGTTTGGATCTTTGCGCAATCACCGTTCGTACTTTGCGTATGGAGCATACTAACCAACAGGCAAATCTACCAGAATTATGCAACCAAAAGTGTAGAAGGGCTTTCGTTCGTGTTCTTACTGCAATGGACCATTGGTGATTTGACCAATTTTTTCGGAGCCTTTCTTACCAAACAACTTCCCATTCAGGTTGTCATTGCTGCTTATATGCTCACTGTCGACTTGACGCTCTGTGGTCAATATGCCTGTACGTTTCCTACTCATCTGATCTAGTGTACTATCGCAAAGAGCCCGAACAAAGAAAACACCACAATATAATACATGAGCAAACACCCTTGCTTATCACCCAACACAAACACTTGTATCGGCATCATCACCCGTCCTTGTCGCGATCGACCCGAGATCTTTCTCATGAGCATCGGCCAGGATTTTATCGCACTAATTCTGTGGATCCATGGCATGTGTACCGTTTGAATTCGTCAAAGAAACATGGAAGGCGGTCTCATACTATTGATCGAGCTTACCAAGACTCATATCGATCTCCAGAACGCACTGAGCGTAGTAATAAGAATATGGACTCGTCCCAGACTGGCTTCTCCCAACGCGGACGTTCTCGTGATCGTAAAACATATCAAAATTCCATTAAATCTGAAAATGCTGGTAACGGGGCCCCTTTTCATAAAATACGAAGACTGAAGCTGCGGCCCAGTATTTCTCGTCGTGGTACCAACATGATTCTTATGGGTATGTGGATGTTGATGACCATGGGACCGAGGTCCTGGACATCAAACTCAATTCAGCGTGAGGACTCTGTGTCTCCTGTTCCTTCTACGCTGGCCGTTCACCATTATACGATGGACAAGCATATCCCTCCTGCCGCATCTCCTATGGACCTTTTCGCCTTGGATCATCTCCGTCACCCTATTTTATTGTCTTTCCCAGTAATTGAATTCGCTAGGCACCGACATGCACGTAAAACGTTGTCTCTCAGCATGTTGGTGGGCCGTATATTTGCATGGTTTTGTACTGTGTTGTACATGACATCGCGCCTTCCTCAAATTTGGTCCAACTATAAGCGGAAGTCTGTTCAGGGACTATCTTGGCTATTGTTTCTTTTGGCCTTTCTAGCCAACCTGCTGTATTCGTTGAGCATCCTCTCCAATCCGAAAGCTGTGGGACCATCCGGCCAAGAGTTTCTCTCCGAGAGTCTGCCTTTCCTTATTGGCAGTGGCGGCACTTTGGTATTTGATATGATTATTCTCATTCAGTATTGGATGTGGCATGGTCGTGCCGGCAAAATGGACGACACTCACGGTGATGCATGATATACCTATACACAATCAGTTTGTAGTCGAAGATACCCCATTGTTTTTTGTCTTGTTAATAATGGCATTTCGGAGCGCCTCAGGCGTCGGTCGATCGGCAATAGCATCAGGTGTATAACCAAGCGTGTCGTTGGCCCAGGCCGCCGTTGTTTGGCCAATACAAGCAATTTTGCACAAATTTCTCTTCTGATTTCCAGGCACTACCCATCCTCGCTGTGTCAGCTCTGGCAGAGCATAATCACCGCCGCTGGGTGAGAAAAACACGACCCAATCTGGATGCATATTCTGCGCCGAAGTGCCTGTATTCTCTTTGTCGGGATCAGGCATCGAACGATCTGTCATTTTCAATGTGTGAAGCATCCGATTACGGGGACTGTGACCTTGTAAGCTACCCGAAATTCCAGAAGTATGTTGTGGCAAATCACGGGCTAGGAGACCGCAATTGGACTTGAAGTTGGGGTCCTTTTCCGTCATATACACCATCAATTCGTCTAGTACAATATTGGCGTGCAAAGATTCAAGCGTGTCTCGGAGCACCGGAAGCCGTTTGTCACCGACCAGGTATAACATATTTTGTACAGACTGAGTCCTCGCCGCGCGAGAAGCCATTTCATGGGCAAGCTCTTTCGCATTGCCGGATTGTTCTCCGACCACAATAGTCGGACGGAGTGCCGGGTGCACGGCGATTTGGCGCAATGATTTTTCGGTAGCGGGTCCGACAACATAGAAAGGTGTTTGATTCCATTGCTTTGAGGTCCTTAACGTCGGCTGTAATATCATATCTGCCGAAATAAGCGAACATGCTTCTTGCCAGGCTTGTACTGCTCGCTGGCTTGTAATCACCACACCGTCGTAGACTACTCCATCCTGCAGAGCACTGCGTATTTTTTGTGCCAAAATATCCACATGACGAGTGACATGAGAAAGAATAGGAAAGCTGGTAATACAAAACTCGCGGTCGTCGGAGTCAGCACTTTCGTCTTGGTGTAGGTTACCCATATGATGTGTCATAAGGTACTCCTGATGGTTCCGTGAACTGTCCGAGAGCTCTTGAAGCTTATGTAGCGAGGCATGTAGTTGATTGACTGGTGAAAGACCGGCTCGCAAAGGTTCCCCCTCGTTTGCAACCGGCGTGCCGGAGGCCGAACTGCCAGAATCTAGCGCAGAAACGGCAAACGATGGAAGACAGAATGAACCAAATGCATCATGATACGCATCTGTACCATCCAGCATCGACACTGGCTGCCGAAGCAAGAGGACTGTGATCGGTCCAGCTCGTCCAGGCATTCTGGTTGCGGGGT
Organism: Malassezia sympodialis ATCC 42132; assembly: GCF_000349305.1. Classification (NCBI taxonomy): domain Eukaryota; kingdom Fungi; phylum Basidiomycota; class Malasseziomycetes; order Malasseziales; family Malasseziaceae; genus Malassezia; species Malassezia sympodialis. The sequence continues at coordinate 49,675 of NW_017387811.1, read as the reverse complement.
ACGCAAGGTCCGTGCCTATAGCTATGATCCTCCTCCGATCTTTACAGCGCGCTTTATCATTTGCTGCGGATTTACTCGGTGTGTCGGATTCCGGCTTGCTGGCAGATGCTTTCTACTCGGCCGGATGTGGAGGGGACCGGCTTCATATAAGCAGACCGCGAGAGTCAACGTATTTGTTCTACCCGAAACACCTGAGATGCTGTCTCTGACGATCCCCCGTGCTGCTCTCCGGTCGGCTGTGGCCCCTCGCCAATTTGCTGCTGCTGCTGCGGCCTCATCTGTCCGCTATGCCTCGACCAAGTCGTTGACTGAGGCTGTAGCTGAGATTGTGCCTGCCAAGCGCGAGCAGCTCGCCAAGCTCAAGTCGGAGCATGGCGATGCTTCGCTGGGTGACTCTAAGGTGAGCCACCTGATCGGTGGTATGCGTGGCCTCAAGTGCATGCTTTGGGAGGGCTCTGTGCTTGACGCTGAGAAGGGTATCACCTTCCACGGTAAGAGCATTCCTGTCTGCCAGAAGGAGCTGCCCACCGCCAAGGACATTGGCCGTCCCGGCAAGGAGATGCTGCCTGAGTCGATGCTTTGGCTGCTGCTCACTGGCAAGATCCCTACCGCCGAAGAGGCAAAGGGTCTGTCGCAGGACCTCGTCTCGCGCGCCAAGCTGCCTAACTTCGTTGAGAAGATCATTGACTCCTTCCCCAAGTCGCTGCACCCTATGACTCAATTTTCGGCGGCTGTGTCGGCTTTGAACCATGACAGCAAGTTCGCTGCTGCCTACAATGCGGGTGTCAAGAAGACTGAGTACTGGCAGCCCACTTTGGAGGACTCGCTGGACCTGATTGCCAAGCTCCCTGCCATTGCTGCTCGTATCTACTACAACGTGTTCGGCAAGGGTGACGGTAAGCAGGCCGTGGACCCCAACATGGACATTGTCGAGAACTTCTCGCACATGCTCGGCTACGGCAACTCTGAGGGTCTGACCGACTACCTGCGCCTTTACGTGGCTGTGCACAGCGACCACGAGGGTGGCAACGTGTCGGCCCACACGGCCCACCTGGTGGGTAGCGCCCTGTCGGACCCCTACCTCGCCTACGCCGCCGCCCTGAACGGTCTGGCTGGCCCCCTGCATGGCCTTGCCAACCAGGAGGTGCTCAACTGGTCGCTTGAGCTCGAGAAGGCTGTCGGCTCGAAGCCCACGGATCAGCAAATCACTGACTACCTGTGGGACACGCTGAAGAGCGGTCGCGTTGTGCCCGGCTATGGTCACGCCGTGCTGCGTCAGCCTGACCCTCGCTTCACTGCGCTGTCGCAGTACTGTGACACCCGCCCTGAGCTCCAGGAGTCGTCGATTGTGCAGCTCGTCCAGCGTCTGTCGAAGCTTGCCCCTTCGGTCCTGAAGGAGCACGGCAAGACCAAGAACCCTTACCCTAACGTGGATGCCGGTTCGGGCTGTGTCCTGTACACCTACGGTCTGGACGAGTTCAAGTTCTACACTGTGCTGTTCGGTGTGGCTCGTGCCTACGGTGCCCTGCCTCAGCTCGTGTTCGACCGCATTCTTGGTCTTCCGATCGAGCGCCCGAAGTCGCTGTCGATGAACGCGCTGGAGGCTCTCCTGAAGAAGTAGGCTAGATGATCTATACTAATCGTATACAATGATTGGTTGTATGTGGTCCATGGGGAAGAGGAAGTTGCCTGCGGCTGCATCGCGCTCCAAAAAGTGCAGCGGAAGCTCGACGAGGTTGCCACAAAGCGTCTGCAGTTGGACCACCATTGCTTCCAGAGCCTCGGCAGAAAAGACGTCGGCGTGCATCGCCTCATATGTAGAGCGTGCCAACTTGTCGCTGTGTACTTTGGCGTTCTTGTATGCTGCCCATGTGGTGACCGTGTCGTCCGGCATGCACTGAAAGACCTTGCGGTATACCATCGTGTTGTATGATGCAGCAGCGGTCCAGACTTCATAGCTCGCCACAGGGTCAACTATGCTGTTGGCCGTGATTCGGGGACGCTCGTCCGGCCATGCATCCGCAGGGGGTGGATCCTCGTACGGATGGCCCTCGCGCAGAGCACGATCAACCGCATCGACATCCACACCGAGGTGCTCGCGCATGAGCCGCAGACGCAACGTGTGGGGAAAGCGACCTACGTCGTAGGGCTCGCCAGCCATTTTCGATACCAGCCGGTCTTCATCACGTACGATACAGGCCAACTCTGAGTCATGGTCCCCGCGCATACTCCGCTCATTGATGTTGGCACTGCCAATGATTGCCAGGCGATCGTCCACAATCATAACTTTGTCGTGAGGATACACCTGCTCGGTGACAAGCTGGCCAGAGCGCATGCGTCCCCAGTTGCGAAGTGCAAAGAACCCGATATACTCGTGCGGATGGATACCCACGCGCTCAAGGCGTCCAAAGATAGAGTTGGGGCCGCGGGATATGGACAGGTACTGCAGCGCTGAAATAATACGCACCGAGCTGCTCTCAGGGTGGTCATAGTCCATAGGGAAGCCAGGCGTGGCAGGAATCACAATCACCGCCCGCCACTTCGTTCCTTCGTTGTGCGCGCGCACAATGCGCTCCACGAGTGCCAAACCAATGCGGTTTTCAATCTCGGTATTCTCCATCGTCGTTGAGGTGACAAAGAACTGATTTTCGATATACACAAAATGATCGCTTTGCTCGATCGCCTTCAAGTAGGCATTCTGAATCGAAAATTCCACCTTCTTACTGGTGCTCAGGCTCCACGGACCGCCCGAGCGACAGATTTGCGCCTCGCAGGTGCCGATAATACCATAGCGCTCCATCTGATAGAGTGTCAGATCTGGCGGCGGCAGCAAAAAGGGCATCCGGCGTGTATGTTTCTTCGAACGCAACAGCATATTCCAACGCTGGCAAAAGTGGCGACACAAGTCACGCGCGGGCTGTCCAACGATCTGCACTCCGACGTCGTGCCACGGCATGCGTGGCACTTTATCGCGGGGTATCAGATCGACCTCGGGCTGCGTGAGATTTTGCCACTCGGCCACCCGCTCATTCGCATAATCCTGTCCCGGCCAGACGTGCGCTTCGGCGCCGTGGCGTACGGGCCCAAGCATAGTATCATCTTGGTCGAAAGGCTGGTTATCCATCATTGCGTCATCAATGAGCGCATGGGTAGGTGTGTCCCAGCGTCCGAAACACAGGTCAAAGCCGCCCATGAAGCCGAGCATCTCATCCACCACGCACATCTTCTCGTGATGCGCCCAGTAGAAAGTGCCCGTCTTAAGATGGCTAGGCGAGCGCTGCACGAAAATGTTCGGATGCAGCTGCATCAAACGCGACTTGGCGTAGCCCGAATCGGTGGGCGTGAACACGTTGGACACCTCATTGTACAGAATGACATGAATTTGCACGCCCTCTTCCGCTTTGCGCTTCAACAGGTGATCCAGGCGCCATTCCAGCGTACCAGGTCGGCGAAAGTAGAATTCAGGCGAGAGCCACCAGTCATGGATATAAATGCGCTCACGCGCGTGCAAAATAGCCTCTGACAGCTGCCAATAGTAGTCTCGGCCATCGACAAACCATTGCAGCCTGGCATTCCTGCGGATCGGGGCAAAGCTGTCAAAGCGGTTTGGCTTGCCAAAGACATTATTCTGTGCTGCCCACTTGAGGCTGAGCAAGAACTGCTCCATTTCGCGCTCGGTCCGGGCTTCCAATTTTAACTTGCGCTCGGCATTACAGACTGTAAACTTGTGGTGGGTCACGTAGGGATGGACGGTGCCGCCCGTGTGGCGATGAGGTGTCGATTCTGTTTGCCCTTGGGAAGAATGTTCCAGGATCGAGCGGTGCAGGCGGCGCTTCTGCCGAACCTCGAACTGCTGGTCCATAAGAAAAACGTCGTGAAGGATGGTGCTGTGGGCCTGCTCCACGATGAGGATATAGCTTTCACGCACGATAAACCAGCGCGGGCGCCTGTTTTCATACAGATACAGCAAGTCAAAGGACCGCTTGAGAGAGCTTTTGGAGTGGATGTGCAGGTATCCCTGCTTGCCTAGGGTGCCGGACAGGGGCGCCATCTGCACCGCCATAGTGCTCAATTCGAAAAAGCGGCACAGGCGATTCGCTTGAGGCTTGAAAGTAACAAAGGAAATGAGCTTGATGAGGTAGTCGGTCAGCTGCTCGCGGTAGTCGCGGTCGATCGCTGCCTGCTTTTCGCCTGCATCAGGGGAGCGCCACGTAAGGTAGTGCGACAGCTGTCCTTTAGGGAAACTGGGTAGAGCATTGTCCTGTTCCGTCGAAAACGGGTTGGTAATCGCATCCGTGACTTTTTCTGCGCGAAAGTAGGCATGTAGCGCTATAAAATCGCGCGTTTCCCGGTACACTATCCAGTGCATCCTTGATCCATAGGCCAATTCTAGGCGGAAGAGTGTATGTCCTGATTGCGCGAGATGGATCGTGTCGGTAATCGAGACACGCAGGTGCTGGAGCAGAACGGGCGCCCGCGCTTCGCCGTGCTCGTCTCGGTCGAGATGCATTTTGAGCATAGCCACCGTGAGAAGCCCCGTAGAAAGCTCGCTAACTACGTTCACCGGCGCAGCGCGTTGATATTTGGGTTTCGACTCCTTGCCGCGATTCCAGCGCAGCATCTGTTTGAACGTGCGCGATCCCGGCGGGACATGCTCGCCCGACTTGGAATGGCGTGCCTCCATAGAACTGTTGCGGGCTGATGCATCCAAGACAACGGGTGCCTCCGGAGGCACTGAAGGCGGCTGCTGCGCAGTCTGTGTAGGATCAGCCGCACGATCTAAGACCATCTTGGTCCGCTGCCGTGGAAAACCAGCGGCGAGTGGCGGCCGAGGCGCCCGGAGGTCTGTGCCCGCTTCGCCCTCCACTTCGACACGACCGCCGTCCGTGGCTGGTCGTTGTGCTGCCCTTGTGCCCGCGTGTTCTTGCCATGGCACAGAGTGATTTTCTAAATGTACGTCTCACATGCTTACCACAGCGCGCGATTGATATTGTACAGCGCGCGATTGACGAAGATGTCAAGCACAATTACCAGGAGGCGTACGTACAGTATCAGAACAGTCTGGACTACTTCATGATGGCGATCAAATGTATGTATCCTTGCTAACAAGAGACGAAAAGAACGAGAAGCTCAAGCAGCTAATCCGGGAAAAGTTTATGGAATACCTTGACCGGGCTGAGAAGCTCAAAGAGCATCTCGGCCAGGTCGCGCATGCCGAAGGCGCCGAGGCGCAGGGCAAGGGCGCGAGTCTGAGCGCAAGTGCTGAATCGAAAGGTGAGAGAGATGATTTGGATGCAGAAACAAAAAAGCTGCGCTCGGGGCTCTCGAGTGTGATCCTTACAGAGCGTCCAAATGTCAACTGGGATGATGTGGGGGGCCTCAGCACTGCGAAAGAGGCGCTCAAAGAGGCGGTTATTCTGCCCATGAAGTTTCCACAGCTTTTCACCGGCAAGCGCAAACCGTGGAGTGGCATTCTGCTGTACGGACCACCGGGGACCGGAAAGTCTTTCCTCGCCAAGGCAGTGGCCACACAGTCGAACAGCACGTTCTTTAGCGTGTCAAGCTCGGACTTGGTATCTAAGTGGATGGGTGAGAGTGAGCGCCTCGTGAAACAGCTATTTGCGATGGCGCGCGAGGCGCGTCCGTCGATCATCTTTATTGACGAAGTTGACTCGCTGTGTGGTACACGCAGTGAGGGCGAGAGCGAGGCGAGCCGACGCATAAAAACCGAATTCCTCGTGCAGATGAATGGCGTCAGTAACGACGACCAGACCAACGTGCTAGTGCTCGGGGCCACGAATATTCCGTGGGCTTTGGACACGGCGATCAAGCGCCGCTTTGAGAAGCGCGTGTACATTCCCCTGCCTGAGCTCGATGCGCGGCGTCGGATATTTGAGCTCAATATTGGGTCGACACCGTGTCAGCTTTCGCCCAAGGATCTGCGCCTGCTTGCGAGCGAGACGGAGGGGTATTCGGGCGCCGACATTGCTGTGCTGGTACGCGAGGCACTGATGCAGCCGGTGCGCCGTGTTATGAATGCGACGCACTTCAAGCGCGTAACGGTCCCATCGACGGACGATGGTGCATCGCCCGCGGTCAAATATACACCCTGCTCTCCCGGTGATCCTGACGCACAGGAAATGACCTGGGTAGACGTCGGCTCTGACGAACTACAGGAGGTATGTATCCCGGCCTTACGCAGCCGCCGCTAGTGATGAATGATTTTCTTCGGGCCCTTCACAATGTGCGGCCAAGTGTGTCGGCCGCCGACAGTACGTGTACGAACGACTGACAGTAGTCCAAAAGCATTTGGCTTTCACGCAGGAGGCTGGCATCGAATAGCAGATAGACTAGCGACGATCTTCATCGAGGTGGGCTGGTGTGAGTAGGTTCAACGTACCTCGTTCGCGCGACTTGCGCGACGCGCTGTACAACAGCACGAGTGCCGACTTCATACGCTCGGCCGGTGCCGATTGCACACTTTCGAGGAAGAAGGCGCGGTCCGAGGCCGGTACAGCATCGATCGGCAGGTGCTCGAGTGCGTTCGAGACCCATGGCAGGACGGCCGTGGGAAAGTCGGCGCCCAGCGTGCACATAGACGAGACGACAATGGGCATGATCTCCGGCGGAAAGTGCGTGACGAGGCCGGTGAGCAGAGCCACACAGGTCGCTGCGCCATGCTCGCCCACGACGTTTCGTGCTGCATCGACTAGCACGCGCTCTGGCGGCGGCACTTCATGCGCACATTCGATGATCGTGCGAACGAGGTCGGCCGCGATACCGACGACGCCAGGTGAGAGTGCCGCAAGAGCACGAAGGGCCATCGTGTATGCTTGCGCAAACACCGGTGATAGGTAGAGCAGAGTGGGGGCGGCACCCAGCGTGACGAGACAGGTGTGCAAGTAGTCGTCGAGTACGTCCGAAAGGGCATCGGGGCTCGGCGCCTCGCTCAGCAGAGCGTGTGTCTTGGTAGTGATGCGCGCGAACGCATGCGCCATCTGCGCAAGCAGCGGCTCTGCCGCGCCGCGCCCATACTGGTCGATCGATTTGCCGATGATCCACACGTAGCCCGAGAAGCCCGTCGCTTCATAACACGTGGCAAAGCGCTCGAGGATGCGCGGCAGGACCACACGCGCCCGATCGCCAAAGAAGATGAGCGCGCGACGCACAAGCGCTGATACACGCTCCGAGATAAAATACACATGCCCATGGCACTCAAGTAGGCGATCGAGGATGGCGTACGCCTCGGCGCACGTCTGTTCGCAGGCCTCAGGGAGTGTGCTGGCGAGTGTGACGCCAATGACTTGAAGCATACGCGTCAGCTGCTCCATACGGTCGGCGGCGCGCATAAGGGCGGGCTTAGGGGCTGCTGGCATCGCTGCCACCTCATGCACCTCTTCCAGCAGCGGCTGCGCCATAAAGAGTAGTGACTGCGCGGCCTCCGCAGGTGGCATCGCGGTGACGACGTGGGTAAGCGCTTCGACGACAGCGAGGAGGTCGTCGACGGCAAGCTCCTTCTTGACCGACCCGTAAAAGTCAAGGAGCTGCGGGAAAAGCGGCAGGAGCGACTCGCGGCAGTCCTGACACAAGAAATTGAGCGCTTGGGCCGCTGCTGCCGAAATATCGCGGTCTGCGCCCTGGAAGCCAGCCGCAATGAACGCCCACACATCTGGCACAAGCTCGGCGTGCTCGGCGACCCACTCTGTGTAGCGCGAGACGACAAGTAGGGCAGCATACCGCAGGCGGGGGTGCGGCGGCAGGTGCGAAAGCGCGGCAAACACGCGCGGGATGACGGTGCTGTCGCGCAGCGATACCTGACCTCCCATCGAGCGCATTGAGAAGAGGGGCGCCTCCATGTCCTGCCAGCGCAGCTCGGGCGACTCGTGCGCAAGGGCGGACTCGATGAGCTGCAGTGAGCGTTCGATGCAGCGTTCTGCTCCGAGCACGTAGCAGCAGTCCTTGAGGGTATCACCCATATAGTGCCGGAAGCTGCGGAAATCATCGCGGTCCTGCCCAGTAAGCTCTTCATCGTCGGGGAAGCGCAGATGACGCAGGATAACAGCGAACAGCTGTTCGTAGATGCGCTCGAACGGCGCCGTAGAGTCCGCCCCGTGCTCGGCGGCACGGTGTACATCGGTAGCGAGTAGATACCAGAAACGGAACGTGATCTGCACAATGTCCAAGTCGTGGTACGAGGCACAGTCGAGAATAGCATGCACGACCGGCATCATGGCGTCGGGGTGCTGCAAGCAAAGGGTATGGTACGTTTCACCCGCCTGCACAACGACGCGACACAAGCCACGCACGCGGTCCTCGTCATCGCCAGCATCAGCAATGGCGCCACGCAGGGACTGAATTCTTGGCAGGATGTACTCAATGACAGACTGGTTGTCGTCGATCTCCTGGGTCTCGTTGACCAAGTCGCACACCACGTCCACTGCGACATCGAAAAGCTCCTCGGAAGCGAGCGCATCAAATGCACATGCGAGAAGCGGCGTGTCGGCCAGCTGCGTTGCAGCGACTTCGCCAGCCTTGAGCCAGCTGCGCAGACACGCAAAGACAGTCGCCTGAATCGCCGGCGTCACGCCGTCCGCCTGCATGTACATGACCAGCACCTGGAGCACGGTGGGAGTGTGCTGCGTGAGCAGCTGCGGTACGCGCTCGTGGTACGTGGCATTGTCGAGTGGGATGCGGTGGTTGTTGGTGACCTCTTCCGGCAGCACAGTGAGGAACTCAAGCAGTGTGCCGACGGTGGCAGGTGTGCCGCCGAAGCGCTCGACCATGCCGGGGATTACCGCACCCCAGCGTGCCTCGGGCATCTGCAGGGCTAGCGCTGCGAGCGCGAGACACAGTTGCGTCTGCACGACGCGCGGCCCTGACGTGTAGAGGTCAAGGGCATGCAGCAGGGTATCGCGGAGCTGGACGAGTGTCTCAGGCGGTAGCTGCTCCAGGTCAAATGTGACCTTAGAGCGGAAGGTCTGAGCGGCGAACAGACGCGACTCGAGGGGCAGGTCCCGCTCGAGCAGCAGCGTGTTGGCCGTGGTCCATGCCTGCGGCGTCTTCTGGAAGCGCTGTAGAGCCTCGTTCGCATGCTGCTTGGCACGTGTATCAGGGTCATGATACAGCACCTGCAGCGCAGCCAGCACAGCGTCTACCTCGACTGGCTCGCTCATTCAAATGCAGGAGCTCGACGGCACCGTCGTTCGCACCAAAGGCGACGGCTGCGGCGGGCGCCTGTGTTGCTTGTTCCACATTATGTCATCATGACAAGCTATGAGTCTGCGCGCAGCGCTGACGGCGGCGACTGGAAGAGCGCCCGGTACAAGGCGCTGTTTTCGAAGCGCCAGTCAGGCGATGGCCACGCAAAGACATGCTCTAAGAGGCGCGATGCGGTCGGGCGCTTGTCGGGATCAATCTCGAAGCAGTTCCGCAAAAAGTGTGCTGCCGGCTTGGACAGCTTCACGTCCTGGGGTACGGGCGGAGCGCGACGCTCCGCGCCGATTTTGAACATGGCCTGCATGGCCTCCTCGTCGGACCACGGGCGTCGGCCAGCGAGCATTTCAAGCACAACACATCCAAGACTCCAGATATCGACCTTAGCACTGTAGCCCTTGCGCGATAGGCTCACAACCTCGGGCGCCATCCAGAAGATGCTGCCCTGCACCGACATATTCTCGACATTGGCGTAGATATCCTCGCTGCGGCGCACGGTGCCAAAGTCCGAAATCTTGCAAGTACCATGGTGGTCGACGAGAAGGTTGTCCGCCTTCAAGTCGCGGTGCAATATGCCTTGCTTGTGTAGGTACGCGAGACCCTGCAGCGTCTGGTTCAGAAAGGAGCTTGTGGTATCCTCCTCGAGCTTGCCGTGCCGCCGCAGACAGCTCCCAATCGAGCCGCCCGACACGTACTCAAGGAAAATGCTCAACGTGTCGGCCGTCTCTTCGAAGCCGAGGCAGGTCACCACGTTCGGATGGTCCAGCTCCCGCAGCGTGTTGATTTCCGACTTGAGCGCTGCCACAATGCTCTGCTGCCGCGATGAGTCGCGGTCGGCCGCCGTGCGTGGCAGCTCCACCTGCTTGACCGCAATCATCTCGCCGGCCGTCGCATTGAGTGCGAGATACACTCGCCCATATGTGCCCTTGCCGATCAGGTCACCCTTGACCCACTTGAACACAGGGCGCTGCGCTGGCTCCACGCCCGCCTCGCCCGTCGGCACAACGCCCACCGACTCGGCGCCGTTCGTGCGCATCTCGATCATGCGTCCGCCCCACAACTTCGTACTCCGCCGGCGCTGCAACACCTCCTCCTTCTTGAGCACCTGACGACGCGCCTCGTGGTTCGTACTCTCAAGCAACCGCCGTCGATTCTGCGCAATTACGCGGATCGAGTGGCTATTGCGCTGCAGCGGCCGCGGCGCCTTGCGCGGCATGGCGACCGCCACACCTTCGCGTGGCAGCGCATCGGTGGCGGTCCAGGCACGCCCACTTGGCGCCTCGGGCATTTGTGGCGACGTATCAAAGAGCGGACGGTCAAGGTCGTGGCGCGGGAATAGCGAGTCGAGCTGCTCGTACAGCTTCTCGGCAGGCGGGCGGAAGGCCCAGGTGTGGGGCTGTTCTTGCATGACTGTGCCTGCCGGGGATGTGTTCACCGTGAGCACTGGGCGCTCCTCGCGTCCACGGTGGCCGGGTGATGCCTCCGTGGGCGTGCGCATCGTAAGCGTCGATGCATCGAGGGGCTGCGCAAACGTGCCGCCCAGCGTGTCGTCCGAGAACGTGTCGAACGAGTCCCCGCGGTCCTCGGACATGCGCACTCGCGCCATGAGCCGCTGCATCGATGCTGCGGCCTCGTCGTGCTCAGAGAGGCTCGAGCGCGGCTCCTGCTCCATCGAGGGACGTGCATCTGTGCGTGGACTCGAAATCGAACTCGTCGGCGACGGCGCCGTAGGGAGGGGGCGCAGCATAGGGCTCGTCGCATTCTCCGGGTTGCCCTTGAACAGGGGGAATAAGCTGTGCTCCTCTGGCACGAACATGGCGCGCCGTGGCGACTCAGCGCCGCGCCCCAGGAAGCCAGGCGCCGCTCCGCTGCCCGGCGTGGGATACACCCACTGCCGCAGCTTGGCGTCTGATGCACTGCTAGAGGGCGAGATTACATTGCGCCGCTGCAGGAGCGGCGTCGCTGGCGACAGGTTCGCACGAGACGCCGCGTCGCTGTCCGACATGTGAAAGCGCGATAGGGTATCCGAGGACTCACTCGTATGCCGTGAACGCGACGTGGCTGCCGGCACAGGCATGCTGCTTGGCCGCGGCACATACCGATGCGCCGGATGCGCCGGCTGGAGCGAGGGCGGCGCGCCTGCCGAGCTGCCTGCAGTCATCGGCACCCACTCGTCCGAGGCGTGGGACGATAGAGTCGCAGCCGGGACGACCTGTCCTGGCTGCAGCGCCAGGTTCTCAGGCACCGGCGCGCCCATCGATATGCCTGGCAGCACGGGTGAGGTATTGTGGGCCATGAGCACAGGCGACGGCCGTCCAGAATGCGGACGCCGCGCGTTCGTAGGCGACGAAGCCCAGGGAGTCTTGCCGAGCGCCTCGTGCATCATTCGCGGAGTCAGGCGGTCCATGCTGCCGCGCGGAAGGGGCGCAGGCGGTGCGCCGAAGCGTGGTATCTCAGGCCAGGGGGGTGCGCGTTGTTCGTCGACGGGCGGCTCGATGCGGAACTTGATGGTGCCCTTATCGTCGCCAAACTGGAGGCACAGTGCCAGCAGGGTATCGTCATCGATGAGCGGCGAGTGCGACAGGTCTGACTCGCCGATTTCCGTGCGCACAAGGCCCCACAGGCTCGCGTCCGTGTAGGGGAGCTGCAGTTTTTGCAAGATTTTTTCGCGGATGCGCGGGCCGGTATCCAGGCGCGATACAATTACAACGGAGAACTGCTCGTTGTCGAGCGTTGCCTGGATGAGGATGCGGTCCGACAAGGCGGTTTCGCTCGAGTGCCCTGAGCTCTGGCTGCGCATGCTCGTTGACGAGTAGGGTCGCGACGACAGCACGCCATAGCCATGCTGCTGCGTGCGCCGCGGCGAATAGGTCCACGGCATCTGGCCCCAGTCTTCGCTGCTGGACGTCGTATGATGCGAAAGCGCGGACGACGGCGTTCCATCGTCCACAGGGGTGTAAGCCGACCGTAGCGGCGGTGGTGCGGCGTGGTGCGGCGGCAGCGGTGGCGCCTGTACATTGGAATAGGCATGCACCACGTCATGCCGTGCACTCATGCCGTGCACGCCAAGCGGAAGACCAAGCCAGGAACAGGTGGGACTGCACGCGTAGTGTCTTGACTCGGGCCGACTCCGAAGCGAACCGAAAATTCTCAAGGGACCTACTAGGTCCACTTAGGGGGTCCAGCCAGGGCATCAGCCCTCGCCGCGGCCGCGGCGTGCGGAGATGCAGCGGAGAGGCGCTGCCGCAAAGCGGCTTGCGCACGAGTGGCGCGCTCTTGCGAAGCTCGATGCACCGGCAGATGAATTCATCATGCACCTGGCGCCCGTGAGCGACGATGATCTGATGCACTGGCGTGCCGTCGTGCAGCCGCCGCCGACGGGGGTGTACGGCGGAGGGCGCTTTGAACTGGAGATTGTTGTGCCGGACACGTATCCTATCAAGCCGCCGTCAATGCGGTTCCGCACGCGCATTTTCCACCCGAACGTGCACTGGAAGGTATGTCCTGTGGCTCACACAGACGGGGGAGATCTGCCTCGATGTGCTTCAGACGCAATGGAGCCCGGCGTGGACGCTGCACAGCGCGTGTACGGCGGTGCTAGCGCTCCTCGACGCGCCCGCGCCGGAGAGTCCGCTGAACGTCGATGCGGCCAATCTGCTGCGCACGGGCGATGCGGTGGCGTACCGTTCATTGTGCCAGATGTACACACGCCTGTATGCTATGGCGTAGGCCGCTCTATAGAACAGTAGGCTAGCGACTAGCAGCAGCCGCCCTTCTTGGTCTGGCCGCCGTCATCCGCCGACGGCTGCACCGAGATAGTCTCGCCGCCCGACGGCTTGATCACGTCGTCAGAGGACTGCAGCGCCTTGTTCGACACAATGTGGTAGATTTCCGTGAGGATGTTTTGGAACGCCTGCTCCACGTTCGATGCGTCCAGCGCCGAGGTCTCGATGAACGAAAGGTTGTTCTCCGCAGCAAACGCCTTCGCTTCTTCGGTCGGCACGGCGCGCAGGTGCTTCAAGTCGCTCTTGTTGCCCACAAGCATCACGACAATGTTGCTGTCGGCGTGGTCGCGGAGCTCCTTGAGCCAGCGCGACACGTTCACGTACGTCGAGTGCTTGGCGATATCATACACGAGCAGCGCACCCACGGCACCGCGGTAGTACGCCGAAGTGATCGCACGGTAGCGCTCCTGGCCCGCAGTGTCCCAGATCTGCGCCTTGATCGTTTTGCCGTCGACATTGATGCTGCGGGTCGCAAACTCGACGCCGATGGTGCTCCGGCTGTCCAGGCTGAACTCGTTCCGCGTGAAACGCGAGAGCAGGTTCGACTTACCCGTGCCCGAGTCACCAATAAGCACCACCTTAAAGAGGTAATCGTAGTTCGACTCTGCTGCCATGCTGCTGGAGCCTAATAGCGCAACGCAAACGCGCGACGGGCTCGCCGCCCCCCGCGCCCAAATGGTATTCGGCCGAGTCCTGTGTGCCTATAGGTCGACGCCCAATCACCCGCGCGCGTGGGCGCCGCGACGGTGCCGGTCAGATCTTGTACACGACATCTGTGGTCAGGGCAGCAGACGTACCGTCGGCCATCATAATCTGGTTCGCCTCACTCATCGCCTCCAGGGCAGTGCGCGCTACCTCCATCTCGAACGGCGGGCCCGCCGCGTTCACAGCCTGCAGCAGCGCAGGTAGTTCCACAAACTCCTCGTCCGCAAACGTGGACGACAGTGCCTCCGCCACGCGCGCCCGGAATGCCTGCAGCTCCGACTCGGGCACCTCTGGTGCTGAGACAGCCTCGGCAGACTTTTCGGCAGCGCGCGTCGCAGAACGCGTACCGTACGTCGACGTTGTCGCCGGCGTCGCGGATGGCTGGCCGCCCAACTGGCGGTCTGCCTCGTCCTCGTCCCAGGCCATGTCGTCGTCGTCGCTTTCGTAGCTGTCTGCCCGTGAGGTGCGCGGGCGCTTGGCCCTGCTGGGCTTCATGACCTCCTTGAACAGCGCATACCGAAGGAGGGCCTCGGCGGCCTCGGCATCCTGTTCCTCGACTGTCGCACTGAGCCGCGCCTTGGCATACGCTGTCGCCAGACGAATGAGCGTCTCGAGCGTACGCGCTGTGAGCGGCGCCGTGCGGCGCACATTTCCGCCCTGTTCGTCGTTCCGCAGGTTGGCATACACATTCGAGATCCACGCCGCCGCGCCAGGGCTGAGCACCGGCGCGACTCGCGACTTGGCGTACTGCAAGTACTTTTTGAGGAACGTCATCGACAGCACTTCGGCACGCCCACTGTCGATGCCGGCATGCAGCAGCGGGTTGTACTTCTCGAACGGCGACTCGTCCTCAGGCGCCTCGGCCGGCTCAGGCGCCTCGGAACCGCCGCCCACGTCGAGCACCTGGTCCAAGCTGTCCTTGGCCGGTACGCCCACGGGCTGGCCCGGCTGCACATAGCGGTGCATGCGCAGCACATGCTCCGAAATACGGCGGTCGCGTACCTCGTCAATGTCGTCGGTAATGACAAAGAGCAAGTCAAAACGCGATAGCAGCGAGTCAGGGAGCGCAATGTTGCGGCCCGGCTCCTTGTGCACATCGTATTGTCCATAGATCGGGTTGGCCGCGGCAATCACGGAGCAGCGCGCATTGAGCGTCGTGTGAATGCCGGCCTTGGCGATGGTGACAGTCTGCTGCTCCATCACTTCGTGGATCGCGACGCGGTCCACATCGGACATCTTATCAAACTCGTCGATGCATACTACGCCGCGATCAGCGAGCACCATAGCGCCAGCCTCAAGACGGCGCTCGCCCGTCTCGCGGTCCGTCGTCACCGCCGCGGTCAGACCGACACCACTGCTGCCACGACCGGTCGTGGCAATCGCCAGCGGCGCCATATTCAGCACAAAGCGGAGCATCTGGCTCTTGGCCGTTGAGGGATCGCCGACCATGAGAACATTAATGTCGCCACGAATGTGCGTCCCATTCGGCAAGTTCTTCTCCTGACCGCCCAGCAGCATGAGCAGCACGGCCTTCTTCAGGTACTCGTGCCCGTATATCGAGGGTGCGAGCGACTCGGCCAGCAGGTCAAACACGCCGCGGCGCCGCGCAATCTTGTTAATGTTGCGGATGTCTAGGTCACTCAGTGCCATCTGCGAGATGCCGCCGCCCGCCTTGTTCGAGAGCACAAACACATAGTTGCCGACCATGAGCGTGCGGAATGTCGACGTGGTACTCTGCCCCACGCGGTTCCCGAGCGACTTGTACATACCGACGAGCTGGATGCGGTCGCCCGGTTTCACCTTATCGACAAGGTCATCGTCCATTACCACATCCACACTGCGTGGCAGCTGGCCCGGCGGCGCGCGTTCCGGCATTTCCTGGATACTGATCATCTGGTGGTCACGGAAGGTGCACAGGCCATACTCGGTCGTGAGGCGGTTTCCGCTCTCGTCCGTTGTGGGATACGTGCTAGACGTCGGCGGGCCGCTGCCGTACATCGTCGCATCGCGGTACTCGCGCATGTGGAAACGCGACGTCGCATCGCAGTAGTGCACTGACTTGACAATCTTGGGGCGCACGAGCGAGCACCGCGTCACAATGCCTTCCAAGCTCATAAGCTTACCGAGGTGCGTGCTGCGCAGCATGCGCGTACTGACATGATTATCACCAAAGCTGCCGCGCACGCCAATGTGGTAGAGCTTGCCCTGGATATCGTCCTTGAGCGGATCGTGCAGCTGCTCCACAAGCGCTTGCAGCGCATGCTCGAAGGGAGGTAGGAAGTCGTTTGGCTCATCCAGCAGCCCCGTCGCATACGCCCGATTGTAGGCGCGCAGGTCGTCCACGTTCACGATGAGACGCCGCTCGTCCGCCGCCAGCATACGCCGGATGGCGCTGCGGTAGTCGGTTACTCCACTCTGATCGTCGAGAAACTCGGCAAATGTCCGCGCGCGATCACGGTACAGGTCGTCATCGAGCGCCGGCACATCCAGTGCCATGCCCTCAGCCATGCTGGTCGCAGGCACGAGCACGCCGCGGCCCTCGGTGGGCGCGACGGCGGCGCGCGAATCTACACGTGGGGCCACGTGCTACTTACCGCGGCGCAGGAGCACGCTGCGCCTCGCTGGGCGCAGGCGCCTGGGCGCCGATGGCGCGGAGGCCGGCGAGCTGGGTAAGGCAGGTATCACGTACGTCATCGAGGGTATGTAGGTTTTTGCTCGCAGCAGCAAGGTACGCGGCGAGAAGGGCGTCCACCGATGCATCCGGAGGGGCCCCTGCGCCCGTCCTCGTGGGCGCGCGGTGTGCGACGGCCGTGGCTAGATGTCGCAGTGTCGTAGCGTCGTAGGCAGCGGGATCGTGGCGCAAACGCTCCATATACGCACATGAAGCAACAAGGCGGTCGTACAGGGCCGCGACCGAACGGCGCTCGGACGTGAGCGACTGGAGCTGGCGCTGCACATCCTGGTGGTCAACCGAGCCCAGCTCGTCCGTGTAGCTAGCAACGCCCACGGCGTCCTCGAGCACGACCTGCTCCGTCGGATCAGGGCGCACGTCAATCACGGTAGGTAACCATGCCGCGTCCTGGCGGTGCCACGCCGTCCAGCGCATCGACTGTGTGTCTAGCAGTACGAGCGGCACATGCGTTCCAAGGATCGCGCACAGCTCCTCGTGTAGCTGCGTGTCTTCTCTCGCCGGCGCCGTGCCTAGGGCGTACATGCCACACACGGTCCAGGTCGGCCACACCCGTGCCACTGATGTGAGTGGGCATCACGCACTTAGATCCCGGCGCAGCTGGAACGCCTGTATATCGATTGCGCCGCTCTCAGTGACGCTAAGGTCCATACAAGCATGGGCGGTCGGCGCCTGACCTAGAAGAACGCCAACGACTGGGTCAGTGGGGCAGCGTACCCTTGGCATTGGTGCCGCTTGCCGCCGCGCGCGTCGCATGTTCGGAAATCTGGAGCGCAGCAAGGGCATGTCTGCGTCAGTAGGTCGTACACACAGAGCCCGGGGGGCAGGGTCGCCCGGCGGTGCGCCTCGCATCTGGGGTCCGGCGCGCCGGGCGGCCGCGTACCTGGTCTGCTTACTAATCTAAGTCGGCGTGGCCGTCCGCGAGGGGTGTGGCGAAGGTCGTCGCGCATCACGCATGGCAACAGAGCCGCCGACTGCCGCCGATCCTGCAGCCGCGCCACGCCCAGGTGGTGACAAGGCGCCAGTAGACGAGTCACATGGGGCTCCGCAGCCCAAGCGTTTCTCAGCGCTGAACATTAACCAGCGATTTTTGCAGAGCGCGAAGGAAGCCGCGCCCAAGGCGCAGGCACCCGCTGCGGCGCCCACGCCCGCCGCGGACGAGGCGCGCGCGGCGCACAACCCCCGCCTCGTTACGGCTATGCCGGGTCGTGGTGCCGCAAGTGCCTCAACGGCCGCAGCGGATCCGGCGCGAAAGGAGGCGCCCAGAGACACCCCCACGGCACACGCGGCGCCGTGGGCGCATGTCAAGCCTGCGGCGCCGCGCGTGAACATCTCGTCTCACGACTTTCCCACCGCTAAAGAAGTTATGGAAGCTGAGAAAAAGGCCGAGGAGCGCGCTGCTGCGCACGCCGCCGAAGAGCATGCACGCCAGCAGGCCGCGAACGAGGAGCTTGAGCGATTCCGCGGAGCGCAGCTGCCGTCATCGGAGCATTGGGATGATATGGAGGAAGAGTCGGAGGACGAGCTGGACGATGTTGTCGAGTTTGGCGATGGCAAGCAGTACAAGATCTCCGAAGTCGAGGAAGAGCTCGCCAAGTCGCACCCGCCGCGGCCCGAGCCGCGTGTTCCGGCGTGGGGCCCAGCGTCACGCGCGCCGTGGCGCGGCGAGCCGGCCCGCGAGTCCGCGCCGCCCGTGTCACTCGCCCGCGCGCCGCCCGCGCTCGCATCCCAGCCTGCCCCTGCACCTGCACCCGCCGCGACCTGGGGGCCCCTGGCGCAGCGGCACTCGACGCTCACCGGCAAGCCGGTTCCCAAAATCGAGCCATCGGCGCCTGTGGTGCCCACCAAGGAGCGCGCGGCCGAAGTGGCCGCGGAGCAGCATGACGAAATGGCCACCGCCGCGGAGCGCGCGCGCAAGCGCCGCGAGCAGGACGAACAGGCGCGCGAGGCCGAGCGTGCGCGTGCGCGCCAGAAAGCCGCGCAGATTGAAGAGCAGCTGCGCGAGGCCGAACGCGCGAAGCGCGAGGCCCGTGAGCGCGAGCTAGAGGCGCAGCGTGAACGTCTGCGCGAGCGTCTGCGGGCGCAGCAGGAAGCGCGCGAAGAGCATGCGCGCCAGCGCCTAGAGCGTGAGAAGAGGGAGCGCGAGCAGCGCGAGAAGAGGGAGCGTGAGCAGCGCGAACAGCGGCGCCTGGCCAAGGAAGAGGCACGGCGCGCTAAGGAGGAGCCCGCGAGCTGGCGGCGCTCATCGCTGCCAGCCAGCAGCCCCGGCACGAGCACCGCTCGCACCGCGACCCAGGCCCCCGCGACCGTGCTGATCCCCGTCGAGCCGCCCGTGACGTGTGAGCCGCTGCCAGCCGAGGAGGCCCCCGTGTGGCGCCAGTATACCGTGCGTATGCCGCGTGCGCCACACGACTTGCGCCGGCCCTCTGAGGCAGCTGTGCGCGCGCAACGGCCGCGCGATCCACCGGGCCTGCTGCAGAGCTGTGAGCCGCCGCTGGACTATGCGCGTGTCGATGCACGCGCGACGGTCGTGGACATCCTGTTTCCTCCGCGCCGCGCGCGTGTGCACCTGCCGCAGCGGCGCATTGAGCCGGCGGCGCCACAACCGCATGCCCCACTGCGTCCGATGGACGAGGCGCGCTGGCTCGAGCAGCTGCTGGGCCATGTTGAGCAGCACCCCAGCAGCGCGCTCTTTGCGGACGAGGCGCCTTCTCACGCGGGCGCGCGGCCCCGCCGGAAGCGTGCGCCGCGCGTCAAACTCCCGCGTGCGCTTTCTTGGCGGCGGCCCTCGCTCAAGGCGCTG
Organism: Malassezia sympodialis ATCC 42132; assembly: GCF_000349305.1. Taxonomy (NCBI): domain Eukaryota; kingdom Fungi; phylum Basidiomycota; class Malasseziomycetes; order Malasseziales; family Malasseziaceae; genus Malassezia; species Malassezia sympodialis. Next base: position 30,480 of record NW_017387811.1, on the reverse strand, counting down.
CGCCTGCCGTACGGCGGCCTCCTCGACGATCCATTCACGTCACCGGCGCCCGAGGTGCCGCTGCTGGACACGCAGAGTCAGAGCACGTGGGGCGCCACGCTCGCCCTGCCGCTCGTGAGCACCGCGCAGCCCGACCCGGCGGAGCATTCGCGCCTCAAGAGCATGTGGGCCAACTCGTCCAAGGACACGGAGTCGCGCCCGAAGAACTCGCTGCGCGATATCGCCACGGACGATGTGCTGCCGACACCGCTGCCACTTAGTATGCATGAGCTGCGTGAGGCACCGCCGAGCAAGCTAGACGTGCTTGCCATGCCGTTTCGCCCGAGTCAGTCGGCAGAGTCTGCGCCATGGAGCTACCCCCGCGACCGGGCGGCGCCAGCCAGCGCAGCGTACTACATACCGATGGGGGGATACGCGCCACGGCGCACAGGCGCAGAGGCAGATGCGTACGTGAATCCGTCCGACTACTCGGACTTTGTGCTATCTGACTCATGGTAGCCGCCCTCGGGCAAAGTGGGTGGCGGGGCCTAGGCCGCGCGATATAGGCACTGAGTTAGTGACGTCACGTACCGTGCACACGCCCGCCGGCACCGCGCTCACGTAGCACCGTCGCCGGCCGCGTCGCACCGCTGCGCCGTCGCCGGCGCGCCGCGCCTGTCTGGTAAAATTCACCGCCCTTCTCGAACGCCGGGTCGTGGAGGCCCAGGGGATCGTCGCGATCGGGCCGCGGGGTGGGCGCCGCTTTGGACGCGCGTGGCGGCCCGAGCACAGAGGCACGCACGTCCTTCGCGCGCAGGCCCAGCTTGCGCTTCTTATAGGCGCGCTCGCGCGCCGCCGCGCGCGGCCGTTGCACACCGAGCGCTTCGTACGACAGAGGTGCATCGGCGTCGTCGGAAAGCGACGGCGCATCGGCGTCGTCTAGAGTGCGCACAATTGTACGCTCGCCACGTAGGCGCGTCATAGGACGCCCATCCAGACCGCGTGCAGGTGCAGCGCGGCGGGCGGCGGGCGGCGCTGTGGCGCGCTCGCCTCGTAGGACTTCGCGCGCGGCGGCGTCGCCTGTATGTGCAAAGGCAGCGGCAAATAGTGCCGGATCGAGACGATCAGGTACCGCTTCTTCTTCCTCGTCCTGCTCTTCTGGCGTTGACTCGTCCAGCTGCGCGCGCTGCTGCCGTGCACGGCGCGAAAGCTTAGCGGGCTGGGCGCGTTGACGCGCCTGGGCCGCCGCACTACGGGCCGTCTTGTCGCTAAAGTTAGTCAAACAACATACCGGTTGCGCTGCTCGATCTTCGCAGCGGCCTGTTGCCGCGCAAGGGCGCGAGAGGCCGACATAGTTAGCTCCTCGACCTCCGAGTCTGAGTCGGTCTCGGACGAGGATTCCTCTCCCTCTGGGTCATCTGCTTCCGGGGCGATGGGTATATCCACTTCGCTTTCTTCGTCGTCCTCAAACGTCTGGTGCATCTTGGGTGCGGGCGCCACCGGCGCCGCCTGGCCACGTCTACTCCGGGCGCCCTTCATCGTGGCGACAGAAAAATCGATGAATTTCATGTGGAGGAGACCCCGCCAGGCCGCGGCCGTCCTGCGTCATGCCGCCAGGGGAGGGCAGTTTGGTCGACACGTTTACGACGTACCGAGATGAAATCGATGCCTTTCACGACCGCCGCGAGCGGCTCATTAAGACGTCACGGGATGTAACTGCCCTATCGAAGAAGCTCATATTCCACCTGCATCGCTACGCATGCACGGACGCGCCGGACGCTTATGCGTCGGCGCACACAAAGCTGCAGGAAATTTCGCTCCTGCTGCATAGATGCGGCAAGGATGAAGAGCTGGCTGTGCCGAATGGGGCGCCGCATGATACGATGAACCGTTTCGAGCGCTTTCTAGGCCCCTCGCTGGAGGAATGGGTACGTGCTTGTCACTCACACAGATCGAAGCCGCGTCGTTCTTGCACTTTCTCGAGCAGGATGCGCTGATCAGCTACGAGGACGTACAGGCCCTGCTCGTTGTTGACGGGCTCCAGTGCGTGTATGTGACACCAATGCGGTACCTCCTGGGGCTCTCTGACCTGACGGGCGAGCTCATGCGCTACGCCATCAACGCGATCGCCAGCCACAATCCACTCGCGAAGATCGAGCGCGTGCTGCAGATGCAGTATACTATCTACAGCGGTACGTTACAGCGACTCACGCAGCGCTCGAGCCGCTGGCCGCCACCTCAGGAGAGCTCCGCAAAAAGCAACAAGTTACGCTTTCCTCAATTCGCAAAGTGGAAGACGGTATGTTCACTATCCTGACAGACTCAGCTGCCTATACCATACGCGTACGCAGCGCCGAGTTTTCCAACGACCCGGCGACGTTGCAAGAGGTGGTCCGCCGCGCGCTCGCGGCAGGCGAGGAATGTGACGTCACGTAGCTCTTAGAAGGTAGGCGCCAGGATCCAACCAGCCCTGCGCACAAACATGATGCCCAGCGCAAAGAAGCCCACGCTCCACACCACAGTCATGTTGCCCCAGAACTTGGCAGGGTGCATCACTTCCTCAACCCAGAAGCGCTGCATCCACGTAGGCTGTACACCCGCACGGCGGCCGTGTCCAGGTGCATTCAGAAATCCAGGCTGCGCAGACCTAGGGGTTAGCCGCCTCTGTGCACGTACAGGTAAGATGATCCCTTGTTCGCCATGACAGTCGGTCTGGTCCTTCTTGGAGGTCGTGGCGACGGCCCTGCTTTTACATCACGTGATAAACCGTCCGCCTGGCGTGTGCGCGACGAGCGCCGCCAAGCTCGCACGATGCAGGGCCTCGAGTACACGGTTGCTGAGCTGCAGCAGCATGCGGACCGGTTGCGCGAGTACCTGCAGCCGCCATCTACGGGTCATGCACAGCTTCTCGCAGCGACGGATGCAGACTTGCGCCTCGTGTCGCTGCTCAGCGGCCGTCTCGACGGTGAGCCATGGAACACCCTCGACGCAGCCATCCAGCGCGAGAACAACGAGACTATATCCGATATCCAACACAGCGAATCACGCCTACGTGAAGTAATTTCAGATACTCTCGCACGACAGGGCATCGTGCTGGACGACGACGAAGACGTTGCCGAGTCCTTGGAGCGCCTCGTTGCGCTAGTGCCGCGCCCCGATTCCATCAGCCCGGGAAACACTCCTGCGACCAATGAGACGGACGAGCTTTATGAATGGCGTGCTGCGCGTGCATGCACACAGATTCTGGCGGATGCCGAGGACGCACAGGCCCAAGCGCACCAAGCTACCCACCATCCGGTGGACCAAATCGCCACGCTCCGGCGCTTGGCGACTTTGGTGGATGAGGCGCCCTATCGTGCGCCCAGCTCTCCCATGCTTGTGCGGACTATCGCTTTGTTGACGGACATGCGCGACCAACTACATCAGAACCTGGAGACTCAGTACAAGGCACAGCTTCGCAAAGTCTTGAACGACTTGCACTGGCCCCCACCCGAGTACCAAAACCCAGAAAAATGGTCCCAAAACGAGTCAAGAGACTCCTACCGCATCGCTGGAACTCCTGAATTGGAGCAGGCATGGGCCGACCTCATGGAGCTCCAGCTCACGGCCGCCTTACTAGGCCTCCGTCCACCGCCCACCTGCATCCACACACCTCCCTCGGTCTCTGGCATCGATGAGCAAAAAGTATCGCTGGCTGCTCCTGGATCAGATGGCTATGTCTCGCTCTTACCTGTCGACGTACTCATGGAGCCAATCTTGCTACGGTTCCGTTACCACTTTGATGGAGCGCGGCCTACCAACCGCCTCGACAAGCCAGAGTGGTTCCTTACGCACATCCTGGCCCTTGTTCGAATGAATGCTCATTTGTTCGAGCCTGCACCTGATGCTTGGACACGAGGCGGCGACGTGGCCGAACTGACCCGCTGTCGCCGTGGCGCGACAGCTGATGGCCCGATGCGCCAGCGCTACGTGGCGGTCGACGCCCCATCCGAGCTACTGCATGCCTTGTTGCATCCATTGCGCCTTAAAATCCAGGCATCCATGCCACGGCTTGTGAACGAGCGTGCCCTTCTTGCCCATATGATTTTCCAGCTCATTACCTTCGACGCGGAGCTCCGTGACACGTATCCACCAGCCGTGCTGGTCCACGGCGGACTGGGTGCTTGGAGTCTGGCAGATGAAGTGCTGGGCAATAATGTCTGGTTCCAGGCTTGGCTCGACGGCGAGCGCTCTTTTACCGAATCCAAGTTCGACTCCGTATTCGAAGAGCCAGGCGCTTGGGCACTCGTCCAGGCCGATACCATGGATGGCGAAGACGAAGACGTTGTTGAAGATCCCGGCGCTTCAGACTCAGCTACGACAACCCGATGTGCATGCACACTCATGAACGTATTGGCAGGCGTCACGGAACGATACCAACCGTTGCACTTATTAGAGCAAAAGTGTGCCTTTATTATTCAAGTCCAGCGCCCTCTCCTGGACCAGCTACTGACGCGTCTCACTCGCCATTTAGATGCGTTCGAGAACATGAGTTCGGCCTTTGCCAGAACCCTGCCCGGCGAAATTGCTTCGCTCTCGACAGGGCCTGGCAATGATATGGTCAGGGGTGTCAATGGTGTTACTCGGGTGGCCAAGGCCCTCTTGTCTGCTGAATATGTCAAACAGCAGCTCGAAGAATGGTCCGAGTCGTCCTTTTTCCTTCATATGGCTCATGAACTCCATCATATCGACACAGCATCGCCCCTATATCGGCTTATGTCACCCAAGAGCACGGCAGAACGGCTCGACTCTGCTAGTCTCATGTCCTTGCTCCACCGTGGTATCCAGCGTGGTGCATCAGCAGCAGCATCATTTCGCCCATTATCTCTCACGACTAATCCAAATCCTGAATTATCCTTGTCTGCGGAGAGAAGCGACATTTCATTTGGTGTGTGGGACCAATATATCGACAAATTCGCTCAAGTAAGCTCCCGCTCTGCCCAAGCTCTCGAAAAATTAACCGTGGCCGAAGTTCTCGATGCTATGAGACCCTATGTGCTGCGCCCCTGGAACCGGGATCCCGAAGGAACCAGCGAAGAGAGCGAGGCAACCGCTTCGATCCCATCTCCTGAACTGGTCCCAGCCCTGGCCAAACTAACGACCCTGTTGCAGCAAATTGTACAGGTGCTTCCGCCATCGCTTCTTCTTCCTACATACAGGCACATTGCAGCTTCCCTCTCGAATGCTGTGGTAGAGCGTATTCTCATGCCAAATGCACGCATCACACAGCGATTTACCCCGGCCCAAGCGGAACGATTCCGTCAAGATGTGGACCAAGGTTGGCTGCATGTGGCAAGAGAGCTGACAGAACACCCGAAAATTTCAGCACGCCTGCGCAATGGTATGTCCACTGGATTGGGTCGAAATCCTGAAATGGCTTGGCGATTACTCGTAGATGCTATTCAGCAGCTTTCGTGATGTAATGCACAGTTAAAAAAAGCTTCCGCGCCGGGAATTGAACCCGGGTCTGGGCCGTGGCTGTCTCAATGACAAGGCCCCGTCATAGCCACTAAACTACGCAGAACTAGTGGTCAATTCCAACGAGGAAGAGTTATATATACCAATCGCATATCATGTGAACGCTGGATTAGGATCCATTGTCAAGCTCGATACTTTTATGCACTCCTCACGCAAAAGTCTTGTAAAATTATATCTCAATATGGTGCCACGAATGTTTGGTTCCATAGACTCATCATGTATGTGCCATCCATCCTTAAGGGTCTATGCAATGATACATTCGCAGAAGCTGTCGTGAAACTCCCTTGACTTTGATATAACCTACTAAGCAAATAAGTAATCTGGTAAATACTTCAGTAAGCAACAGCTCGGTGGTGCAGTGGATAGCATGTGGGGCTCATATACAATATGCGGCACCCCAAGGTCGACGGATCGAAACCGTCCTGAGCTACATTTTTTGTCAGCAACCTATACGAGCTTCAACGCTGGCATCTACCTCATTTTTGCCTTTATTTCTACCTCTGCTTTTATGTGGGTCCTATACACGGGTATCTATAATCGCCAAAAATGAGTTTTCGGCTTAAATTATACAATCGTTCATCTTCTTCAAATTCTTCACGAGTTAGAAATGTTTCCTCCTTGAGAAGCTGACTTTGTACCGTAGTATATTGAGAATGAATATCCCTGGACAAAGGTGTTTCCTCATCAATCTTTGTCACTCGCTCATCCACCCAGTACTTTGAGCGCCCGCCATGGGCGTATCGGAGTCCAGCCCGGCTTCTGCGAGTATATGCTGATGCATGATGAACGACGTTGTCATTATTGGGTTCATACCTTTGGTACGAATATTCAGTTCCATGAATCGTCGACATTGTATCCGAGAAAATATCCCCTGTGCCGAAACTGTCCCGAAATGCATACAAAAACGGCATGCGTCCGGCCAAGCGCTTCGGCGATTCGACATAGTCTTTGAATGAGAATGCATACATATGTGCCATCGCGAATAGAGGCATCTCCATGCAAATCAAGGTGTCTTGCAACGCAGCAGATAGGTGGCTGTCATCCACCACACCTCCAACTAAGGTATCAGCTTCGACGGAAACTTACTTTTCGTGATCAATCCCGTTGCCACTAGAATAGAAATCGTTAATCCCTGCCAAAAGCTGAAAAAGATAACACCTTTGACACAAATAAATTTCGCTCCAACATGGAATGGTGCTAGTTCTTGGTTTAAACAAATCCAGAACATAGTCAAAGCATACAATGCCACAAATACAGAAACATCTAGTAACTGGTTAATATTTTGAGTGCGTACTGTAGAGCATTGCAATCCACGTATAGCCGTTACTGACATGGAGGCGTCCATCTTGGTATTTACCGTACATCTTCAGTAGCACTGTAGCCACAGCTAGAACCGGCTTAATCTGGACGTATTCTTAATGTTAAAAAGGAATACTAACGCAAAATACCTCGCTTCAAAGTCAGGAATGTGTATGGATCGCTGAGGTCCATCGGTGGAAAAATCAGGTTAATAGGGAAGATATGGGGCGTCGGAGGTCTTCCCCTTAGCATGTTCAAGATTGCACTTTCTCCCGACAAATATTCCACTAACAAGCTGAAAAAACAGTAGATAACAAATGCCTATCGGTCAGAGCATTGCATTCATGACGCACCTCGTACAAATCTCGCATCAAGTCAATCATCTCTGCCAGTTGCAATGAAAATAAGGATATCGTGGAAGACACCGCATATAGCAAGGGCCTGAAAGGGGTAAGATTACCAATACTAACATGATTAAGATCCGTACCACATAGCGTTGTAGACGCGGCTTGAAGTAATGCTTTAATTGCAACCAAACAGAATACGACGATACGACGGTCGTGAATAATGTGGCCAAAGTGCATAGCAAGAGCAACGCTGGTGGCAATGACCTACCAGAACCCCAATCCTCTGGAGGTTCTCGAATGTGGGGACCGTAGTTACCTACACCTATAAGGGTGAAGGCCTTTTCGTCCCACATTCTCTAAGCGGAACGAACTAAGTTTAATGGATGTGCGAACACTCCACCTCCCATCATCCGAAGTCCTATATGCGCCTCATCCCCAATTGCATTTACAAAACTCTCACTTTATTCTAAAGCAACAGCTCGCAATTCCCTGCTTTGGAGGGGGAAAGGTAAGGCAAACAGTACACAGACATATAAACTTAGTCAGAACCAAATGAGGGTAACATCATTGTAGGTAGTTAGGAATAATTCTACTTCTTCACGACCTTCATGGTGTCCCAGGCTGCGCGCTCATCATCCGCCGCCTGGACTTCCTCTAACAGCGGGGTCACGTAGTTGTTATCCTGTCATGTTAATCGACTCACAAGGGATCAACACATACCTCCTCGGGCTTAGTCCATTGCTCTTGGGGCAGGTCACGCTGGAGAATCGAGCATTGCACCGCACGGCGGAAGCGGTAAGCACGGTCATAAGACTCGGCAGTAGACAGACGTGACAGAGCCTAGGTATGTTAGTCCAGTCCCCTACAACCAAAGAAGTGGCACACTGCCGTGCGCCAATCGGTGACACATACCTTCTGCATCTGCTGGTTCTCCTCAACGATCAAATCCTCGTACTTGAGACCCATCTGGCGGTAGCCGGCGGCGTTCGCGTAAGCGTTCGCAACAGGCTGAACGAGCTTAAGGAGGCTCGGTGAAGACTTGATAAAGTTCGCAAGAGAAATCGACTTCTAATGTGTGTTAGCATATGTTCTTGGGGGGGAGAACTCGTTAGACTATACATACCGACGCCATGGTGACTTCTCCGCCAACAACCGATGGATCGTAGGAAGGCAGAAAATGATGCACACACCGTGCCTCCATCCGTTCCGTCCCGCGCCGGTGATTTCTCATCAGATTCCACGTGACTCTCCACACCCTAGGGAGGTGGCGTGCACGCACCATGCTGAAGTTGTTACATGATGGTGCCTGCCAAAACTGTGGCTGTTCTAGGGGGCGGGATCACAGGTCTTTCGGCAGCATATACACTAGCAAGAAATCTACCCAGAGATTCTTTTAGGATTGTCTTGATAGATGCACAGAATCGTTTGGGTGGGTGGATCAGCAGTTGCCGGATACCAGTTTTTCCGAACCACCCGGATAGTGACACAGCGCTTTTAGAGGGTGGACCTCGAAGTATCCGTCCAGTGGGCTACAAAGGTCTTCGGACAATTGAACTTGTATGTCTTTTTGATTGCTTATCCAGCTCGATCAACTAGAACTTACCGATCGTATGATATTGGTCCCTCGTACCTCAGCATCCGCACAGAACCGTTTTCTATATTACAATGGGACTCTAAACCGACTACCGTCTTCCCCTTGGTCAGCTCTCACTTCTATTTTTCGGACTCCTTTTCTTCGTTCGGCAGCCCAAGGCGTGCTCCGAGAATGGAGCGTACCACGGTCCGATTCTCTCTCTGATGTTATGGTCGATGAATCTGTGCACAGTTTCATTTCACGCCGCCTGGGCGAGAATGTGGCGGAAACACTTGTTTCTGCTGTGATACACGGAATTTATGCGGGCGATTCTCGCGAACTTAGCGTCAAAAGTATTATGCCCTATCTCGTGAATCTTGAGCAGACTCACGGAGGCTTACTGCGAGCCTTATTACCCAAATCACTCAATCATTTATATGATGCAACACCTTTAAAATACCAGGAAGAAACATCTCAGAAATTGCAGGCTATCAAGGCAAGGATGAATCCGCAAAGGCTAAAACAGCTCAGGGATACCAGTATATATTCTTTCCCCAATGGCTTAGGCGAACTGATTTCATCTATTGAGGATCGACTTATGGCCATGCCCAACGTCGAAGTCTGGAAAGACGCTCCTTGCGAATCTATTCGTAGGGGCGACAAGTGGCTTATTTCAACGCGCTTTTCTTCCGAGCCTTTGGAATCGGATCGACTTGTCGCTACGATACCATCCCATCAACTTGCAGGCCTGTTGCCTGAATTACCTCATCTACGCCACAACCCTGCTGCTCATTTGGGCGTTGTCGACGTCGTCCTTGCCCCACCTCGTGGTGAAAACTACTCCTTACCTATCAAAGGCTTCGGATACTTGGTGCCTCGCAACGCCGCAGAAAATCACGATGAAATTCTAGGCACAGTGCTTGACAGTGATGCTGTGCCAAACCAGGGTCCGACCCGGTCAGATGGCTCTTCTTCATTTTATAAAGTTACAGTCATGATGGGCGGTCCTTATTGGCGTCATCGGTCGACGTTCCCATCCACTGAGGAGGTGAAGGAGAGAGCAATGCGTGCTCTTGAGTTTCAACTTGGTATCCCCTCTCATGTACTGGCCAGATACACACAACTTGTTCATGCACGCATTCTAACAAACACCATTCCCCAGTATCTCGTGGGTCATCAATATCGGATGAAACAGTTACATGAAATGCTGCAACAGGATCCTTGCTTGCGCAATCATTTGTCGCTATTGGGAAACAGCTATGGTGGTGTTGGCGTGAATGACTGTATAGCAACAGCCATGGACACTTGCGAGGCCATTGCTCAACACGAGCTGGGTCAACAAAACGAGCTCACAACTCAAAAAAGTACCGGTTTATACGAAATCGCACACAGTGTATAATGTAGTTCTATGAGTGATTTATTGCTGGTAAAAGGAAAGCAGATCCTGGACATCGTCCTTTGAGCCAAGGAAAATTGGCACACGCTCGTGAATGTTCTTAGGCTCGACATCCAGCACACGCTTTTCACCCGTTGTGGCCACACCACCAGCTTGCTCAGCGAGGTACGCCATAGGGAAGCCCTCATACAAGAGGCGAAGCTTACCGTCCTTCGATTTTTTGTCGGCAGGGTAACAGAAAATGCCACCGTAGAGCAAAGTGCGGTGCACATCAGCCACCATGGAGCCAATGTAGCGGGCCGAGTAAGGCTTACTACCATCCTTCGGATATTTCACGGAGTCCAGATACTTGAGTACAGGCTCGTGATAATACATTGAGTTACCCTCATTAATAGAGTAGATCTTTCCGCGGGCCGGGATTTGGATGTTCGGATGTGTCAAAATAAATTCACCAACAGAATTGTCCAATGTGAAGCCATTTACCCCATTGCCTGTAGAAAGCACAATGTTGGCAGACGAACCGTACATGCAGTAACCAGCCGCGACCATTTCACGACCGGGACGCAGAACATCTTCGAGTGAGCCCTGCGAGCCTTCGCGCACGCGATAGATACCGAAAATAGTACCGATGTTCACGCCTGCATCAATATTGCTCGAGCCATCGAGAGGGTCGAAGACAATGCAGTACTTGCCGGAGTGGCCGCCGTGTTCTGACACAATGATCACGTTCTCTTCTTCCTCCGAGACGAGAAGGGCGGCCTGACCAGAAGCAATCAAGGCCTTGACCATAATCTCATTCGTAAGTACATCAAGCTTCTTTTGGTCTTCTCCCTGCACATTTTGTTGACCAGCAACGCCAATAAGGTCGTTCAAGCGTGCCTTGCGGACAAGGTTTTCGATGAATTTGCAAATCGTTTGGAGCGAGTTTAAAAGCAAAGTCATTTCACCAGTAACAGTGGGATCATTTTTGTAACTTTTGATACCCTCAGTGAGGACGTGACGCTCGAGTGTGATGATATTAATCTGGTTCTGCTGCCCGAAATCCATAACTGGAGGTTGAGTTAGAAGCTTCATCGCGGTAATCCACGTACCGGTACAATCCGCTCATTGCCACGTGCGAATTGTAGATACAGCCTATTGTACGCACGCGTCATTATAATGCACGGTCCAACCTACAAAAAGTATTCGGAACTATTGCATTATAGGTCGCTCCATAAAGCGATTCTCTTGGGAGATCATCTATATTCGGGTCAAAGTATAAGCTTTACTCAGTCTTCAGACCGCTCTTCACAAGCTTTTGCAGCTCAGGCACCGTCGTCTCACCAAGATAGTTCTGAACCTTTGCTGCGCGCTCCTGAATAGCCACATTCGAATCAAACGCCACACCTGACAGATCCTTGTATGTCTTGCTAAGCAGTTCCATCAAAGGTTCCATGCGCTTTTGGCCTTCAGCGGGCAGGTTCTTTGCAAACTTCTGGAGACCTTCCACCTCCGACATTAGGTTGCTAACCAGACTTTGCGCCGCCTTCTCACCATCGGCTGCTTCTGACTTCGTCTTCTCCGCATATTCCTGTGACACCTTGGAAAACTTGTCCTGTAAAGAAGAAATAGTTGAGCTTGTCTTCTGAAGGTATTGCTGTTCATTCTGCTGAAGCTGCTCCACTGCTTGTCCTGTTTTCTCATAAATGTTCTTCACAGTACCCTTCACATGTGTATCGTACATCTCGCGCGACTTGCTGCAGTAATCGTTTGCCAGCTTCTGGCCCTGTTCGATTGGCGCCCTGCTTTGCGCATACAGGTCTTCCCACTTTACCTCAAAGGGGTAAGGAACCTTGCTTTTAGCGAAGGTCAGGACCTTCAAGGTTGTATGGTCAAGGATATGAAGCGGCTGACTGAAGATCGACACTATCGGCTGAGAGATGGAAAGTGCCTTAACGGTCACGGTCTCAGCAAGGTCATAGGCCTTTTGAAGGAGAGAGTGTGACTTGACAATGGACAGAGCATAGTCCACAGCACCTGACACCAGAGGGACGGCAGCGATGAAATCAACAGTTTCACTTTGGATTACAGGTGCTTGACTGCTGGTTGAGGTAGCCATAGTAAGTTTGGTAGTACTCGATTGTGGACTACAGCGCCACTTAAGGGTCCCATGAGCCCTGATCATAATCTATGAAAGTTTCCATCCCCTGCCTTCCTGATTGGTCTATCTCAACCTATGACGTTCCCATCCCAATTGGGAGAGAATCCAGGGCGTCAGTTCCACCAATGCGAGCAGTGTGTTTCTGCAAACCTCCACGTGCCATGACCACACTCCAATGTTGCGGGGCAAACTCGACGGGCCATGTGCATATCGCCCGCATTCCAAATGCTATCAGGGCATCGCCGGAAACTTGAAACTACAAATCAGACCTAAATTCATAAAGTAATTGGTTGTCGCTCTCGCCGGGGTTCTCTAAGTCGGGAGATTCATGAAGTCCATTCGCATCACTGCTTCGATATTTTTGTTCTAGTTTGTATGAGATGTACAACCCGATTGAACCACCTAGCAGATTCGCGATGACGTCTCCAAACTGAAACATTTTATACTCATCGTTAGGTTTGCGCACACTTACCGGTAACAGACTCTGAATATATTCGGAGCCAATACATCCGATAACAATGCAAAACAGGATGGTCAGACTCAATGGCGCATAGTTCCAAAATGCGGTATAATACGCGGACTGTTTCTTGTCAGATGTTTGTACTACACACCGTGTCGAGACTCCAGATCCAGTAGCATATAAAGGTGGTCTTATGGTTATATATATTGCGATGCACTTACGATCATAAAGCCAACGAAATGAAGTACCTTATCATTAATTTGAACATAATCCTGCGCAGATGGATGAAATCTACAATGTAAATTGAATTTAAGAACTTACCCAAGGAATGCCATCAGTAACAGGTCAAGTAAAAATAAAAGCATAATCCAAGGCCGGAAGCACAAGGGTACATCAATTTTGTATCCCCACTTTTCGGATATGGACGATATGCATGTCGATTTCAACAATTGTTTTATGCTTGACTTCACGAAAGGATGACATTTTGCTATTTGCTTTGCGCATTCACGCAAGAGCCCGCGCATGGGACTTCAGCAGTGCACTTGTTGGTGTGCCTGGTTGAAGAACCCGAGCCTTCTGCGACATGTGGAGGTCGAAGTTATCTTGCGATGGGGGATCTATAAGCGAAGTACCATCTCTTTGCCTCGAGGCAGTGAGAAGAGAAAAGGAATATCTACATACAGTCTGACAGGTTGCCAATGACAAGCAGAGTGGACAATAATAGTGTAAGAGCTAAAGGACCTGCCTTCACTCCGAAAGATGGCCCCGAACGTAGATATTCCGGCAGTAAGGAAAGCCTGTCTCGTATGGAGAAGGGTATGGAGCTTTGCATCATTACGAACAACCCCAATCATCCACATAAGAGGAGATTCGAGATTATTGTGTGTAGTTCTGTGCGCGAAGAGTCATTCGGGAGTTATTACGACGCAATCCACCAGGGATCACGTTGCCCAAGTAGCGCTGCATGCCGTCTCTGACGGACTTCGCATTGCGAACCGGGGTGCTTTCAAGCGTTCGCGATTCATTAAAGCTCTGAGACTTGTCTCCAGCGTGCACATACGATGTAGGCGTGTAGCACGAACGACTAGGTGACACTTGTTGCTCGATTGTAGAGACCATGGCAGCAGATCCGGATCGAGGCAGACCCGGATTTATCCTGGTGCTTTCAACAAGTCGGATAGAAGACATGCTCCTGTCATCTTCATATTCCTTAGCCTCATCAGGCGAAGAAGTTGCAGAACCGTTATCATCCGTAAGCTCGGCTTCAGATATAGAAGAGTTCGAGCGGGTTGTTTCAGAGTTGCGCACGTGCTTCGAAAGCGACTTGAGAGTGGCAGTGGGTGTGAGCATAGGGACAGCCTGCCGTTTAATGTCAGGCTTGGGGGGAACCACTCGCTTAGGGGTACTGGGTGCGCTTCTAGGTTGACTGTTCCAGCAGGGCACCTGGGAGGGGGGAAGGTTTCGAAGCGCAATACGGCGTTCCGACGCGCGAGCGTAACGTTCGCACTCGCGTCCCGCCTCACAGCCACGCAGGAACATCTCACGACGACCTGCGTCAGCACGAGATTCGAAGCGGCGGAAGAAAGGACTGAAATGGTACATAATTTCATCTTCTTCGATGCGTAGATCATAGTCAAGCAGATAAAGCAGTTGCTTTTCCATCAAATTCACTTCAGCTTGCGAGAAGAAAACGCAGTATCGTGTCCAATGCTTGTTTTTGGGAGAAGAGTCATTCAAATTCTTCGCAGCCACAATAAGTGTGGCTAAAAACACACGATGACGTGTACAGGGCATACCCTTCGCGACGCGAGGAAGACGATGCTTCAAGCGATCGAGGTAAACCAGCGTGCTAAGCAGAGTCGGCACCTGTACGTTGCTCTTTTCGACCAGCATCATGATAAAAGTTTCCAAGTTCGGGAGGCCCTGAATCTTAGGTGCACTACCATCATTCTTATTTTCGGTCGAGCACTGGATCACATCCGTGGCTTGCTTCGCAATATAGGCAACCATATCACGAGAGACAGGGTAACGGATCAAGTCAGTAAGGGAGGGGTTGTGCACGATGCGTGGCAAAAGACTCGCAGGGTGCCGACGTAGCGCGCTACTAGTATGAGCCACGCTGCTGGAAGACATTTTTGGAATCTCAAGGAAAGGGGATCAAGCAAGGTAATATATCAGGCGGTCAACGCTCAGATAATGACTTTCCAACGCGAACCAGCGGGTTGGAGGAGGATGTGAATGTGCAGTGAAGGCGTGAGGTGAGAGGAGACCTGGTGGGGACCTGCTATGCTGTCAATGTTAGCCCTGTCACTTGACCCGACGCCGAAGCTGTGGCTATGCACGTACCGATCCAGCCAAGTAGGGCGAAGTCTGTAATCGTGCATTAGTTCTGCTCTTGCATCGGGCACCATGTAGCGACATACCTGACCGTTCGTCGAGCAGTGTATTAACTGCGAGGGGTACTGCTTCTAACCCTTAATGCTAAGGGTGCGCCGTCGACGTAAGGTGAGAGGAGGCGAAGCTCGGTTGCTTGCCATTTGACTGGCCTAGCCTCTACGCGCACTGTAAGGAACCCGCCCCCACAGATTCCAACCAAGCCGGATTCTGTCTGGTTGCACATCAATTAACATCAGGTATTCTACACCTTGCATTATCCTACATAATTCAACATCGATATGCCCGACTAAGCCCTGTAAGGGTCTGATCACGTGAAACAAATTTGGGTTACTACCCCATGTGCAACTCACAGGTCCAAACCACAGGTGGATTAATCACTCATGCTTCGATAAGAATCTTAGGTATGTATCAAATTTCTCCAATTGATTTGTAAGAAAGGCATGTCGTCTCTCCCAGTTGGTGGTCGCTTTCGCCAGCGTATGTGGTAGACCCTTCCACAATTGTATCATAGGGTCTCGTAGCATTTCATGTACTTGTAATTCTTGTTGTAAATACTTGATATATTGATCCATCTTGACTGACTGACCCTCCCTTGGCGTACTCGAAGGCTCTAACGACATTGGAGGTGGATGCCATTCATGCAGATTAACTTCCTCTGTTGGAGAAGCCTGACGATCTCCTAGCCATTTGCTCCACCAACTTTTTTGAGGGGTTGTAGGACAGTTAGAGTTCATTGGCGTGGTAGATGTAAGATGCTGTTGTTGGACTTGCAACCAGCCATAATCGCAGTTAGACGCCCCCTCAAGCATAGGGACACGAGTGAACGTAGCTGCTGCTTCATTACAAGCTGACACCCAAGTTTGCGCGAGTAAGGTGTTCATGTATAGAATATGAATCGTGCCATCATGGAGGGTGACTGACACGTATGATTGATCAGAACCAATATGACTTTTGGTCAAAGAATGGACCATCAAAAGCTTGTGCAAAGCATTGCCTATATCCTTTGTCGATAATTCTCGACGAAGGACAAGATGTTCCTTCTCAAGGACAGCGACGTACATACTTTGGGGCTTTTGCAACTTGCGTACCGACTCGGGCTCATTCACGCTCAAATATTGGACATTTGCACTCAAATTCTTCCCTCCATAAACTGATAATGATGATTTAACTGGAACAGAATTGCAACGCTGATTCTTAAGTGACATTCTCAACAACGAGCCTTGGCGCTGGGGCTTCAAAAGAACATCACCTTGCATAAATGCCGGAAAGTAACCATCTTCACGACCCAGTGAAAGTGCACGCTGCATTGAAGGTCTTTTAGGTGCAGCACTCAAAGCCTGTTCTAACCTTGGAGGTACCTCGAGCATTTTAGAAAGGATAGAACAATACATCTCTTGCAATGCACTGATGATTTTTTCGTCCGTCTGAATTGACATAGGCTTCAAATTCTGGCACGTATTCAGTACGAATTCAGCTTGGTTCATTTTCGTATCCAGCTCAGCGACATGAAGATCAGTGTTCAACAAGAACAATGCAAACAAAACATTGTTGACGTTTTCTTCTGTCTGAAATATTGTGGTTGGGTTCACTTTCATGTATTCCACACCAAGCGCTTGTAATAAGTTGTCGATCCGATTGGTTTCAGCGTTCATGTAGAGCTGCGAAGACAGAAGACGCAGCGCATCAAGAGGACTGCAATGGCGGAGGTCAAAGCCCTCCATAAAAATCTTTCGGGCCTGTGCGGCCACGGAATCATCATTACCCAGGTGCATAGCCATTTGCTTCATATCGAGGAATCTTGTATCTTGCTTCCAACACTTCGTAGCTAGCTCCTCTGCCGCAGCCTGGGTTGTAGAGAGTGCTGGTATATCCTCTTCTTTAGGGCTCTCTAAGAAAAACCTTTCTTTTGGTCGATACAACTCATTCTTAGGCATTGGAAGGATAGGACTGCTCAGCATAGGGAGATCTTCTGGGCTAAAAGACAAACGTGCTGCTGGCTGTCCCCCCTGTGATGCAGGTCCAATGCTTGACCCCGTTGCATCCAATCCCATGGATACAGGTGAAAAAGGATCCATAGGAAAATAAGGGGTATTCGAATGACCAGATCCTGACCCTGGCAAACCCCCGTTTGGTCCCCACGATACAGGCGATTGTGAAGCGATTGCATCGTCAAAGAAGGAGTTTCTAGGATCAGCTGTAAGCTGAGGTGATATGTAAGGCCTGAACATCGGTGTATTTTGTCCCCGAAGAGAGCTTTCTCCAACAGAAGATTTTGCATCTAGTGTGGGGGAAGATCGATGCTGAAAATCAACGACCGGCCCCATTGATGCCGCGCGCTCTTCGCCCGGGCGAGTCGTATTCCGTTGCTTTGGTTTTTCAATCATCCATGGGATCATATCCATGGACCATGAAATTGACATGCGAGGGGCTCGGTGTCTCTGTGACTGCATTGCGATCGGTGTTGCAATGCTGGAGTCTTGAGCCAACGCAGGTGTTGCAATCAACCGGCGGGTTCCACCGTGAAGCAGCGCTTCCTCGAACCTCGACTCGTTTCCCAATCGCCTTTGATTAGGCGAGGTCATGGCACTAGGGCAATGCCACAGCCGCCACAAGGGTCAGGCCTGTACGTGGGAAACCAATTTCACAGAAGGGGGGGGGGGATTATCGCTGGCTTATGCTGCTGACAAAGCACAAAAAAAGTCGCCATACCTTGTTCCATCTGAGCGACACCATGAAGTCGTCGTTTCAGTTTGCGAATGTATGTGGTACGGTGTACCAGCAAGGGAATATACATTTCGCAGGAGATGGAAATTCACTCTATTCCCCTGTTGGGAATCGACTGTCTGTTTTCAATCTCGTGCAGAATACTTCATATACGCTACCTTTTGAGACTCGCAAGCCCATTGCTCGCGTGGCCGTGTCGCCATCTAACTTGAACCTGGTGCTTGTTGCCGACGAAGACGGCCACGCACTTCTGATCAATGTGGCACGCCGAGCACTGCTTGCGCACATGAATTTTAAGCTGCCTGTGCGTGATGCCCAATTTTCTCCGAATGGTCAGTTTTTGGCCGTCACACACGGTAACCAAGTGCAAGTATGGCGCACACCTAGTATTTTTGTGCGCGAGTTCGCTCCTTTTGTACTCCATCGCACATATGTGGGTCACTTTGATGATGTATTAAGTATTACCTGGTCACGGAAGGGCCGCTTTTTCCTGACGACGTCCAAGGACATGAGTGCTCATCTCTTCAGCCTCGACCCGATAGACGGTTTTCGGCCCAAAACGTTCACTGGTCACCGTGATTCTGTACTGCGTGCATTCTTCTCGCTGGACGAAAAGACTATATACACAGTGTCCCGTGACGGTGCCTGTCTTGTGTGGCAAGGGAAAGACGACGAGGAGCATGCATGGGGCGAGGGCGTCGCTGAAGACCCAGACAATACTGTCGGATTCACGCGATGGGGCGTCGCATCGCGCCACTATTTCCACCAACTCAATACACAAGTCACTTGTGCGGACTTTAATCCGGGAACATCGCGTCTCGTGGTGGGTTTCTCATCGGGACTGTTTTCTCTGCGCGACATGCCTGACTTTACAGAGGTACACGCACTCAGTATCAGCCAGGAAAAGATAACGAGCGTGGCTATCAATCCTACGGGTGAATGGATTGGCTTTGGTGCCCAGCGTCTGGGCCAATTGCTCGTATGGGAATGGGCCAGTGAATCTTACATTCTAAAGCAACAAGGCCATTTCTATGACATGAACGCTGTCGCATTTGCTCATGATGGTCAAATGGCTGTAACAGGCGGCGATGACGGAAAGGTGAAAATCTGGAACACCAATTCGGGTTTCTGCACCGTGACCTTCACCGATCATTCTGCGCCGGTCACCTGTGTGGAGTTTGCCAAGCAAGGCCAAGTCCTCTTCAGTGCCTCGATGGACGGCACTGTACGTGCGTATGACCTGATCCGGTACCGTAATTTCCGCACATTTACCAGTCCCAATCCTGTCCAATTTATAAGTTTGGCGGTGGAGCCAAGCGGCGAAGTGGTGTGTGCCGGCAGCTCCGACGCGTTTGATACCTACATGTGGAGTGTCCAGACAGGCAAACTCCTGGAAATTTTGTCAGGGCACGAGGCACCTGTGACAGGCTTGGCCTTTGACCCCAGTGGGAGTGGTCTTCTTGCGAGCACCAGCTGGGACCGAAGTGTACGGCTGTGGGAGGTATTCCGTCGCAGCCAGAACACGGAGTCGATGCCGCTTTCCTCCGAGGGCCTGACGCTGGCTTTCCGACCAGATGGACTGGAGGTCTGTGTGGCCACCCTGGACGGCCAGTTGAGCTTTTTTGACACAAAGCACGGACGCCACACGGGTGTGATAGACTGTCGCCGCGATATCGCCGGTGGGCGACGCCTGGACGACAAGGTTCAACGGCGCAACAACGCGGCAGGATCAGCTTTCACGAGTGTTTGCTACAGTGCAGATGGCTCGTGCGTGTTGGCCGGTGGCAATGCGAACTATGTCTGCCTCTATGACGTGCGTGAGCGCGTACTTCTCAGGCGCTGGACACTGAGTCTCAACCTTTCTTTGGATGGTACACAGGACCGTCTAGACTCGCGCCAAGTCACTGAAGCTGGAAACGTGGAGCTCCTGGATGACAGATCCGACGAAGATGAGCTCACACTGGCGGAGCGTGCGGACAAAAGCCTACCGGGTGTGCAACGCGGCGATCTCAGTAAGCGATCTACACGGCCGCAGGCGCGCTCCAAATGTGTGCGTTTTTCGCCGACAGGTCGGAGCTGGGCGGCGGCCTCGACCAGTGGCCTGCTCATCTACAGTCTCGATGAATATGCCACCTTTGATCCGAGCGATCTCGATCTGGAACTGACGCCCCAAGCGGTCCGTGCTGCATCACTCCAGGGCCATGCTCTGGTAGCCCTTCTGGGCGCGCTTCGACTGAACGATCCAGTCCTGGAGGCCGAGGTGTATGAGCGGACGAAGGTGCATGAAGTGCCCCTGGTAGTGAAACAGCTGCCACCGATGTATTTGCCGCGTGTACTCGGTCTCGTCGCTGCGCGGCTGCATCCCAGCAGTCAGAGCCCACACGTTGAGTTCCATCTTGCGTGGCTCACATCCTTGTTCCAGCTGCATGGCGAGACTATTCGGGCGCATAGCGCCACTACCTATGCGCCTGTGTTGCGGGCTGTCCAAATGGCACTGAATGAATTGCGCGCCAATGTCAAGACGACGACAGACCAGAACACGGCGTCCATCTTATACATTTGGAATGCCTTCTCGCATCGGCAGATCTCTGATGCGATATAGATACCAATCGTATGCTACAAGCTCGTTCGGTGATTGGCTTACCGACTCCATTGCTGGCCTCCCTGGCGCTTTTGCGGGCGGTATTTGGCCGCCTTGTCTTCGCGACCCGCTGCACCATAGGAGCGACGATCCACACGCTGGCGCTTGCCCTGCGGCTCGTCGCTGTCCTCATCGTCATTGCCCGTCCGCTCCTTGCGTGCCTTAAGACCAGTGCCGATCGTCACATTGACCTTCGGAGGCACCGCAAATCCAAATGCCTTGGCGACTTTGGCAAGGTCCAAGGCGTGGATGTCGTAGATGCGCTTGAGGGAATAGGAGCCATACGCCTGGATATACGAGCGGTATCCTTCTTTGGCCGACTGGTGCAAGTAGTAGTTCTTCGAGATAAGCTTCTCCAACTGGTTTTGCACATTGGCGATCTTATTGGGGGGGAACGTGTATTCGTTCAGTGGCACCTTGGCCACCTTGAGGAAGCGTAGGAAGCCAAGCTCACTCGGCAGCAGGAACAGCAGTGAGCGGCCGCCCTTGCCGCCACGCGCGGTACGGCCGACCCGGTGGATATAGTCGCGCGGGTCGTCTGGTGGATCGTACTGGATAATCCAGTCGACGGCGGGAATGTCAAGGCCACGCGCGGCCACGTCTGTGCACAGTAAAATGCCGCTCTTTGCGTTGCAGAACTCAAAGAACGTGGTGCTACGCTTCTGCTGCTTTTGCTTCCCGTGCAGATCAAGCACAGGCACATCAATGTAGTTAAGCAGCTCCCCATGGTACTTGACACTGTTGCAACTGCTCATAAAGACAATAATCTTCTTGCCTGCGTTGCGCTTAAGGAATGTGAAGAGCAGCAGAAAGCGTTTGTCACTGTCACACACGACATAGCCCTGCTCGAGCTTCGACACCGTCGAGGCTGCCATCTGCTCATGCACATTGATGTACAGGGGACCGGGACGCAGAGAAATGCGTGCAAGGTCCTGCACTTTGGTCGTCTGCGTCGCCGAGAACAGCATCGACTGACGATTCTCGCTCGGCAACAGCTTGATAATTTCGCGCATCTCGTCCTCGAAACCAATCTCCAGAATTCGATCCGCCTCGTCAATGATGAGCGACTTGAGATTTGTGAACACGAATCCCTTCGTGTTCTGCAGATGATCCAGGAGTCGACCCGGCGTAGCCACAATCAGGTTAACACCCTTCTGCAGCTTGTCCGCCTCGGCTTTGCGGTTCGCACCGCCCATTACAATGCCCAGTGTCTGGCTCTGGTTCGCCATCAATTCCTTGGCAACTCCAAAAATCTGCAGCGCAAGCTCGCGCGTAGGCGAAATGATAATAGCGCCGGTGCCGTTGCGTGGCTTGAAGCGGAGACGCTGGAGCATTTCCACGGCAGGAATCAAGAAGGCCAGCGTCTTGCCACTGCCCGTCTGCGCTGCACCAAGCACATCCTTGCCTGCAAGGAGCGGAGGAATACAGCGCGCCTGCACCTCCGTCATGGTCGTAAAGCCCATGCGCTCTAGTGCCTGCGCCGTGCCGGGAGTGAGGTCCAGTTCAGAAAATGGCCGGCGCTCGGCGGGCCCTTCGCTCCTCTTTTCTGCTTCATTTACATCATTCTGAAGCTCGCGTTCGAGTTTGGTCTCCTCAGCATCCGCACCCGTGTGTTTCGCCACCATGGCCGCCAGGGTCGTCGTTGAAGGGCTGCTTCCGAAAATTTCGTCGCAGCGGAAAATCTGCTTAGTCATGGAGTTTTTTGACAAACGCCTCAGCGGTCGGGTGAGCGTCGTCCTCCATGGCTGCGATCGCGCCGCGAGAAAAGCGCGTGCGTGCGGCCGGCGCACAGGAGGCTGAGTCTCATGCGGTGGAACGCCGTAGGGATGTGCTCTATGCGCCGTTCCGTGCGCTAGGCTACATTACGAATGGCATCCCCTTTATCTTGCAGGTTCGCTTCGGTGGAAAGGATGCACAGACCCCTGATGTGAACGTCGTGACTTGTCTGGGCGACACCTGGGCGATGTGGAATGCGGAGCGAATGACACTCTTGTTTGTGGGACCACCGCTGGCTCATCCCATTAGTGCGATGGCTCATGCCACCTCGCCAGACAGCCTGGTCGTTGCAGCAGGCCCCTCCGTCCACCGTTTTGTGCGTGGCCACGAAGTGGCGTCCTACTCGACGGCCATTCCCGAGGAGGGCGTGAGTGAGACTTTTCTGTCCGCGCTGCTTGTCTTTGGAGACTATATTTGCGCACTCGCTGCTGACGGGTCGTGCTTGTTTGTGTGGTCGCTCACCACCACGGAGCTCATGCAAAAGATCGTGTTTGCCGATGGCTTTATTGCGTCGCAGTTTGTGCACCCGGCGACGTACCTAAATAAGGTCGTTGTCGGTGCGGCCGATGGTTCCCTACAGTTATGGAACGTGCGCACGGCTTCTTTGATTCACACCTTCTCTGCGGTCGACGTGCGCGGCGGCCAAGCCTCGTCGACTCACGCGGGTGTCGTATGCATGGAACAGAGCCCTGCGATGGATGTGCTCGCCGTGGCCTATGCGGATGGCATGGTTGCCTTGTACGATATACGCGTCGGCGAGGCGCTCTTCTCTGTGCGAGTTGAAGGCGGCTTGGGCGCGCGGTGCTTGGCATTCCGTACGGACAATGTGGCTCACACGCTTGCTATTGCGACGCGCGCAGGCGCGCTCTCTCTCTTTGACTTGGACGCCGCCCACGCCGATGGGCCTGTAAGCGGTGCGCCGCGGCTTCTGCACTCGATGCAGCATGCCCACGACAGTGCCATTGGCGCTATCGAGTTTGTGCCGGGCCAGCCACTGCTGATATCCACGGGCGCTGACAATGCGCTGAAACAGTGGTTCTTCGAGTCGCCTACGCTCCCGCCGCGCCTACTCAAGTCACGCAGTGGGCACGCGCTGCCCCCGCATCTCATACGATACTATGGCGACGATGGCCGAGCCATGCTGTCGGCTTCGCGGGACCGCAGCGTGCGGTGCCTGAGCGTCGTGCGCGACAGCCGCTCGTTTGAGCTGAGCCAGGGCTCGATCGAGCGCCAGTCGCACAAGCTGGCCGTGGAGGCGAGCTCGCTCAAGCTACGGCCTGTCTCGTCGCTCTCGTACAGCACGATGCGCTCGCGCGACTGGGACGATGTGCTGACGACGCACGCCGGCGACACCTACGCTCATACTTGGACAGTGCGAGACAAGCACATGAACAAGGCGCTCCTGAGCGTGTCGCGCTCGAAGAGGGACACTGCGGTGGCGACGGCGAGCTGCGTAAGTGCGTGTGGCAACTTTGCGCTCGTCGGCACGAGCGATGGGCGCGTCGAGATGTTCAATATGCAGAGCCACATGCACCGGCGCACCTTCCAGACAGACAGCGCGTCGCCCATCTCGGATGTGGTCACAGACGCTGTCAACCAGCTGTGCCTCGCAAGCTCGCAGGATGGCCAGCTGCACTACTTTGACTTCCACACGGCGAACAAGCTGGCGTCCATGCCCCTGTCGTCGGGCATCAGCGGCCTGCGCCTCCACCGCGCCTCGCAATTGCTCGCGGTCCTGAGCGACGACCTGGTGCTGGCTGTCGTGGATATCGAGACGCGCCGCGTCGCGCGTCGGTTCCGCGGCTTTCGTGGACGCATTCTCGATGCCACCTTTTCTGCCGATGGGCGCTGGCTCGTGGCGTGCAGCACGGACAGTGTGATTCGCACGTTTGATCTGGCAACGGCGCAGCTCATCGACGCGTTCCGCCCCTCGAGCATGGCGACTAGTGTGACCTTCTCGCCGGCCGGCGACTTTCTCGCGACGGCACATGTCGACAGTGTCGGTGTGCATCTGTGGGTCAACCGTGCGCAGTTCACCTCTGTGGCGCTACGTGCGCTGGATATGGGCGGTGTCGTGCCTGAGCGCGAGACCGCTGTGCCCACCGTGCAGGGCGCCGCGCTCGAGACGAGCGCGCCGTCGGACCTGGACGTGGGCGAGCCTGAGCTGCAGCGCACGTACACGAGCCCGCCCCAGCTGAGCGACGCGGACGGGCCGCTCCTGACGCTCAGCACCATGCCGCGCAGCCGGTGGATGACGCTCCTCCACCTCGATACCATCCAGCGGCGCAACAAGCCACAGGAGCCTCCGAAGAAGCCAGAAAAGGCGCCGTTCTTTTTGGATGCTGCGCCAGTCGCAGCGCCTGCCGAGCCTGCGCCTGCCGACACGCCGCCGAGGCCCAGGGAGGCGCCGCATCTCGCGTTCGAGTCGGACATGGAGCGCCGCCTGCGTGTGGCGGTGCAAGCCGCCGATGTGGGGCCGCTGTTCACGTACTTGCACACGCTCTCTGCGTCGCAGCTGGACACTGAGATCCGAGGACTCGAGTCGGTCGCGCAGCAGACCCTCTTCTTGCAAGCGCTGGCGCTGCGCCTCCGCAGCAAGCTCGACTGGGAGGCGGTGCAGGCGATGCTCCATGTGTTTCTCACGTGCCATGCTGAGGTGCTCCAAGCGGAAGGCGTGCACCCCGAGCATGCCGCCGACGCGGACGCCGAGGGGCAGGCGCTGGCCCTGGCCTTGCGCGAGGTGCTCCAGGAGCAGCGCAGCGAGGGCGCGCGCCTGGTCGACTCGCTGGACTACTGCCTCGGCACGCTGAGTTTCCTGCGGAACGTGCCGCTATCGTCGGTGTAAGCTACCTATCTAAGCATCGCGGATACGCTCGGCCCACTGGCGCAGCGTTGTCGCGAGGACATGCGGTAGGGACTGGACGTCCCGCACAATGACATAGTATTCAAAGGGGAACGTGTCGATGTAGCGCTTCATGTCGAGCTGCAGCTTGCCGGCCGCATCCGTGTGGTAGCTGACCTGGTTCATCTCGAGGATCGAGCTGCGGGGCGCCTCGCCCGCGCCAGGCGCCGTGCCGTCGGCGCCCGCGTCGACCACGACGAACACCATCATGATGCGCTCCTCCGTCGCACGGCGCAGAAGCGCCTTGAGACGCGCGTGGTCCTGGCACACACCGTCGGAGATGACAATCGCCAGCTGCCAGAGGTCCGCCGCAGAGACAGACGCGTGCCGCTGCCGGGCGTCGCGCAGGACATCCATGCTCTGCGTAAGCAGCGCCTGCATATCCGTGCTCGTCTGCTGGAACTGCAGCTGGCTCAGGATGTGGCCGCCGTGCTGGTCGCTGAAGCTCGACGACCCGAACTCGTGCAGCATCTCCATCGACGCGCCAAAGCGGCAGATGCCAATGTCGCCGATTTCCAGTCGCGTCAGCGCCCCCGCGACCAGCGCCAGTGTCTGGTACGCCAGGTGAATGTTCCGGCTGTCGGCCATACTCTTACTGTCGTCGATCGCGAGCAGCACCTGGTACTCGCGCGCGGAGGGCTTCGTGCGGCGCAGCCAGATCTTGTCCTTGGCAAAGTCGGACGCAATAAACGGAATGATCTTGCGCATGTTCAGGCGCTTGCCCGTGCGGTAGTCTCCGTTCAGACGCGTCGCGAGCGTCGGCGCCAAGATCAGCCGCAGCTGCTCACACAGCCCGAACGCGAGGTCCATAGTCAGCGCCGAGTACGAGCGCCACAGCTCCGCAGCTCGCGCCACATCAGCATCCGAGGCACGGAACGCCTCGAGGGCATGCAGCACGGCCGTCTCGGCGTGCGCACGCGTCTCATCATCGAGCCGCTCGACCTCTTCGTCCCGCACGGGGCCGGAGGCCTCGGCGTCCGCGTCCTCCCGCACGTCCGCCGCCGCGAGCGCGCCCTCGCGCGTGCTGTGCGCGTGGGTGCCCAGCGCCTCTGCCTCCTCCGTCGCAGCGGGCGCACGCGGCTCCTCGGGCATGGGCTCGTTCTCAGGCGCGTCGGGCAGCATCGTCGTCTCGCCCTGCTCGGCATCCGCGACGCTCAGGTTCTTCATCGCTTGCGCTTGCTGCTCGTCGGCCGTGCCGAGCGCCTGCGTGTCGGCCTCGTCGTCCGGCGCCACATGCTCCATCTCGCTCGCTTCCGGCACACCATCGTCGCGGGTCGGCGGCGCCTCGTCGTGCTGCGATGCCTCGCGAATCTGCTCGACGTCGCGGCGGAACTGCTCAAGCGCATCGCCCAAGCTCTGCACGGGATTCGGGCGTGCCTCGTCGTCGGCACCCGAGGCACCAGCCTCCGGCGCCGACTGCGGCGCGCCACCGCCTTGCGCGGCAGAGGAGCCGTCGAGATCGTCCGAATCGCCTATCGCCCGTTCCTGCGCGCCGGCCGCGCCGCCCGCATCATCGCCGCCGCCCTCGTGCGTCGCATCGTACTCCATCGCATCGTCCGCGACATCCCCGAGCGTCCGCGGCATGGCAGGCGGCGCAGGCACGTCGCGGGGACCGGCCGCGTCGTCGCCGCCCCGCTCCGCCTCGGGCTGGTCCGTGCCGGGCTCGGCGTCCTCCTGCGCTTCCATGCCGGGCTCGGCGTCCTCCTGCACGTCCGTGTCAGGCCCCGCGTCCTCGTCCATGTCCTTGTCCGCCTCGTCGGCCTTATCGCCATCCTCAGCCTGGTCCTGATCCATGCCCTGCTCAGCCGCCGGATCCACAGAGTCGGCCTCGGGGGCCTGGACCCCACCGTCGAGGTCCTCGTTGGGGGTATCTTCAGGTGCCGCATCCTCCTCTTCCTCGTCTAGCGACACGTCGTCGTCACCCGGCTCCTCGTCGCCCTCGGGCATATCTAGCTCGCCCAGCTGCATTTCCTCCTCGTGCGCTTCCTGGTCGAGCTCGCGGCCCAGCCCGTCGTTGCGGTCGGGCATGTCCTCCAGCTCCGGCTGTGCTTCGCCGTCGTCGGCGTCGTCGGCGTCACCGGCGTCGTCACCAGCATCTGGGCGCTCTGCATCGGCCTCCTGGCGCTCGCCGGCCTGCTCGCGGTCGTCGCCCGCGGTGCCCTGCGCCTCCGACTCGCCTTGCGTCTCCTGCTCCGGCTCGGCACCCCACATCTTCTCGTCGACGGCATCGGGGTCCAGTGGATCGACATCGCCGACCTCGTCCTCGACCTCCTTCTCCTGCGCCTCTTCGCCATCGCTCTGCCCCGCCTCCTGCTCGCCGTCGACGCTGTGGACATCCCCGTCCATATCGTCCGTCTCGCGCGCCTTGTCTTCGCCTTGGCTCTCGCCACGGTCGTCGTTCTCGTTCTCGCCGTTCTGTAGCTCCTCCATCTGCTCGTCGTCTTGCAGCGTATCACTCACATCCTTGGCGCCGGTGCCGTCGCCCAGGCCGGTGCCGCCCTCGAGCGCCTCACCGCCCTCGCCGCTCGCATCGCTGCCCTCGGCCTCGTCCTCGTCCGGCGGCTGGCAGAAGCCTTTCTGCGCGAGCGTCGTCATGATCACGCTCAGAACAACACACAGCCGCATGAGCGCGCGGAACCACAGCGACGTCGCCGCCAGGTGCGTGCCAAGCAGCTCGGCATACGGCGCGACGAAGCGCGCCATGTCGCCGACGCACGCCGACGTCACGTCGCCACTGCCTGCGAGAGCGAGCGCCTCGCACATGGCGTCCGCCACCTGGTTCGGCCGGAGCGTGCGGTCCAGCGCATGGATCCGCTCAGCCTCCGCAAGCAGCTGGCACGGCTCGTCGTCGGCCGCGGGCGGCTCCTGGCCCTGCAGCTCTTGCACAATGACCAGCACCGACGAGCACACGCGGTCCGACGCCGCTTGCAAGGCGCCCGAGGCCGGCGCATCGGACAGCGCCAGCGGCTCGCATGCCGGGCCCAGCCACGCACACAGCGGCGCCGTCAGCACTTGCACGCCCGGCACCTCGCGGCCCAGCGCGGCCAGCGCGCCGTGGACATCGAGCAGCACCTGCGTGCTGTCCTGCACGACCGCGACCTCCGACGCCGTCAAGAGGCCAAGCGAGCTCGTCGCCCACGTCGCGCACACCGCCGCGAGTCGCGCGTGCGCGCTCTGCACGCGCGCGCCCCACTCCTCGATACGCGCGAGCGGCACGTCCCCGCCCAGGGGCGACGCTCGCACCGCGTCGGGCGCCTCCCGCGCAAGCTGCGTGAGCGCCTCCGCCGCGCGCGCGAGCGTGTCGGCGCGGCACTCGATAGCGAGGCGCTCCGTCGGCGACACGGACTGCAGGGGGCCCGCAAGCGCACACAGACGCTGGGCCATGGCCCACACGCGCGTGGCGCCCTGCAAGGCGGCCCCGAGACGCTCGCGCACCTGCAGCGCGAGAAACACGGCATGCTCGACGAACGCGACGCCGCGCGGCAGCTCCGGCACATCGCCCGCCGGCGTCTGCACCGCGAGGCGCAGGCGCGCGAGGCACGCGAGCATCGCCGCGTGGTACGCATGCATCGCATCGGTGCCGAGCGCCTCGTGGGGCGGCAGCGCACAGACGCCGTACACCCGCGCGGGATCGTGATTGTGCGCATGCCGCTCCGGCGTCAGAAACGGCGACAGCCCCATCCGCCGCAGCGCCTGGAGCAGCTCGGCCCATGCGCGGCGCTTCTGCGAGGCCAGGCTCTTGAGCCGCTTCGCATTCGCCTCGGTCGCCAGCGCGGGCGTCTGCTGCGCCAGGTCGTCCGCGGTCTCGAGCACCGTCGTGCCGAACTCGACCACGGCCTCGTACGCCGTCGACGCGAGCGGCGGCTGCAGCGTGTCCGCACACAGCGCGCGCAGCCGCGCGACGGTGCGCTCGGCCGCCTGCATGTGGGGCGCGCGCGACGCATCCGCGCTCGGCGCCACGGCGCCTCGGGGCTGCATGCCACGCAGCACGTCCACGCGCCTCGACGCCGCGCCCACCAGCGGGCGGACGGCGACGCTCGGCCGCGCCTCGGCATGCAGCGCAAGCAGCGGATCCGCCGGCTGCTGCAGCACCTCGCGGAACTGCCGCAGCGTCTTGTGCAGGTACGCGTGCGTCTTTTGCGCGCTCTGCTTGAGCGCATACACATTCACGTCGCGCCACGACGCGAGCCGCACATAGTCCGCCATCTGGCGCTCCAGGCGCGTGCGCTGCGCGGCCACCTGCGCCTCCACGGCCGGCACGAACTGCGCAAAGTACGCGGCCATGTGGTGCAGGAGGCGGCTCGTGCCGGGGTCGTCGGACGCGAGGTGCACACTGAGCGTGTCGAGCAGGCGCAGGCGCGCACTGAGCTGCCCGGCGCTGCTCTCCCGCACGTAGCTGTCGAGCAGCGCCACGAGCTCGCCACGCAGCGCCGCCGTGCCGGCCCGCGTCGTCGCCTCGTACAGCGTAAAGAGCCACGGGGCGACACGCGCCTCCTCGCGCGCCGCCTCGTCGTCGAGGAGCGACGACCACCCGTGCAGCTCCTGACGCCGCCACTCGACCACAAGCGCGGTGAGCTCGGCGGCGTGCGCACGCAGCGACAGCGCCGACGACGCGTACGTCTCCCAGTCGTCGACGTGCGTGAGCAGCTGCTCAATCGCCGCTAGCGCCTTCGCCACGGGACTCGCACAGTCCAGCGCCGCGACGCGCTCCACACGCTCCGCGAGCTGCTGCAGCTGCACCTGCTCAGGCATCGCGCCGAGCAGCGCGCCCACACGCTCACGGAGACGCGCGAGGAGCGGCGCCATGCGCGCGAGCTCCGCCGGCTGCGCATCGTGGTAAAAGTTGCGGGCACCGTCCGCAGCGGCGCCGCGCTGCAGCCGCGCGAGCATGTACGCCGCCGCGCCGTCCAGCGCAGCCGGCAGCGGCGCGCCCGTCGCCATGCAGCGCACGAGCTCGTCACACTGCCGCGTCAGGATCTCCGCGGCGCTCGGCCGCGCACGCACGGTCGGCAGCGGCAGCGTGCCGGGATGCAGGAGCGTGTGCAGGTCGTACACGAGCCGCACCGTCGCCTCGTCCATGCGCGGCGCCGCGCGGCGCGCGCGCGGCGCGTCGCCCGGCTCAAGCACGTCGTCGTACACGGGGAACAGCGCGCGCATCTCGGCGTCGAGACGCGCCTGCTCGTCGGAGGCGTCCTCGCCCTGGAAGACAAACAGCTGCGCGGCCTTCTCCGCGTCCTGGCGCTCCGCCTCGCGCTGCTGCGCCCACAGGACAAGGAGCGCGTCGTAGATCGGGCGCAGCGTCGCCGCACGCACCGGCCGCGCCGTCGCG